>NW_028259154.1:24430031-24584410 GCF_977971745.1 Zootermopsis nevadensis | reverse complement strand
AGTTAACAGAAACTATTCCATAAGTTTGCTGTCAAAATTTGTCCTAAAACATGGGTTTTACGGTGCCTGCAGTTTCATGCAACATATTAAAGTCTTTTAAAAAGATAAGTTGAAAATTTCCAAATAGTGTATACTGTATATCATTGAAGTGACAACACGTTATTTTGACTTGTTAGAACATACATTTGAAATTTATAAATACAGAGTAAACTGTTGTGAAGATCTTTCAACATACCGAAGCAATCAGTTTACATATATGGCCATTTTACTACATTAGGATGACAACAGATTTCAAAGATGGCCCCCTTTCCTCCTCATATCCTTAATCATTTATTTGTAAGAACCAACAGAAACTCATTCATTGTCACAAGACTTTTGAACACGTGTTCCAACAGGGTTGCAACCTATTAGAACAAATGTAATGGAGGAAATATTCTGCTTTGTTACATGTATGCAATGTAAATGATTATTTAACCTTTATCATCTGTGCACTGCATCTTATGTGTGATCCAGCTGGCCATGTGTCACACTAAAGTACTGTTAAATCATTAACCACAGAGCCAAGGTCCAGCCAACAGCCTTTTGATATGAGGACCTGAATCCCCTACTCCAGTTCAATAAAGGTTAACATTTCTTGTGCCCTCTAAAAACTCAGGTTTGTAACTAGTTTACTGTAAGAAAAATTTAAAATATACAAGAAATAAGAAAACTTTCTAAGGGATCAGACACGTTACACAGTAGTAGTCTCAAATGTAAAGTGATTTAACATGTGCAGTCCTATGTAGCGGAGCATACAGAGTCCGTTTCAGTAAGACTGAACTGTCACAGGACCTACTATATGGAGAGTCATCAAATGTGCATACGATCGACACAGTCAAAGTGCTGAATACAGGGTTAACATTACCTTTCGATTTGGAAGTGTTTCATCTTCATATATTCAGTGAGAAAAATCTTTGTATCTTCACTCCATAGTATGCATTTGAAACTTTATTGATCACATAATGCTCTCAAACTCACTCCTGATAGTAGTGGTACTGAGAATTTTAGAATAATGATGAATAATAAATTTACTTATTATATATCCCATTTCAGTTATATGGAAGGCACAAATCTATCTATATATTGAAAGGAAACAGAAGCATATTATTATGCACGTTATTTGAGTTGTAGCTTATATCACACATGAAACCCGAGTTCATATACAGTCTGGATTATACATTTTGATATTAAGGACTTCAAAGTTATGCCCATGAATGTTTGCACCTAGCAAGAACAAGGGTTAGTTCTTCAACTTCATATCATTTCAATGTTCCACACACAATAGACTTAAAGCTCTTCAGAACTTTAGTTCTATGACAAGCCCTCTTTGAATCTGGGCTCCTTCAACATATCAGTAAATTTATAAAACTATCATGAATGAGAAATCCCTATTAAATAATTAGGTAATTCCATAAAACACAGCCCTTCTTGAAAAATTAAAAACAATCAATGAACTAGTCGAGGAATTCCCCATTTATGGAACCAGAATGTTTATTGCCATGTTCAAAGCACCCCATTTAAAGTCTTTCTATTAATTTTTATCCAGTTACAGTATTGTTAGTTGAGTAAAGGTTAATTTAATAATTGGAATATTTCAGGAGCACTATTTTACAATTCACATGGGATTTCAAGGATTCTTTTTAGGACAGAATAAAAATAACAAAGCACATCATGTAACAAAGTATGTATTATAAGAGATGCAGTCAGAAACAGTAATGGTAATAAGTATATGTTTCATAACTTTAACTTAAGACATATGCTTAAGAATTAAAGTTCATTGTGATAAATCTGTGTTTTAAATCATACAGAAATGTGCTTGTATACATTGTAAAGTTTAAGTCTTGGTTCTTGTATTTTCATAACACGTTTCCTCCATGTGTTCATTTATGTACATTGTGGAAGCTTTTACATGTTGCTGAGTTGAAGTACTGGATGTTGGAAATTTTAAATTCTAGAGCAGGATAATGGTACTAAATTTAAAAGCCACTGACACTTGTTTCAGAAATTAACATTACATTTTTAAGGCAAATAAATCATTCTTCTATCACAATCTCATTATGGAACAGATTTCTTTATCTTTCAATGATAGCTGTCCATAGTACCTTTAGACAGAAAATATATGCAAATACATCAAGTTATATATTATGAGGTAGGGAAGAACATTTGCTGGATGTGGGCTCATCAGACAGTGATACAAGGAGACAAATGAGATATTAATGGATTTGAATACTTGCTTTGGTGTGTTATTTGATAACCTTTCTTGTTGTTTCAAATTAATAATTTTACAAATAGTGTACAGTTGTTATTACAGATTAGTTATACTGTGTTTCATATATCTATGACAGTAACATAATTGATTTTAAGCTCATACCTGCTCTAGGATTAACTAGAGAATTCATCTTTAGTTCTTTCCTCCATTATGGAAATAATTCTGTTGGTGGCAACTCTCATTAACATTCTGTCAGTAGGAGACACTAGCATGGCATCAAGTTAGTCTGTTCTACAAACAACATGGCCACAAGAAGGACAATATTTTTTGAGAACAGAATGCAATTACTTTACAGTACATTATTTTACTAGATAAAATGGGTATGTTATAAGTATGATTTTAGACAAAACAGAAAAGAGATAAGTTGACAGTTGACTAACCATAAAAGCATGTGACAGCTTTCATGCAACATTATAGTTATTGCCGAGTACTAGTTGTATCCTAAAGTGTAAATTCTGCAGTAAATTTCACATGAAAATTGTATAAAGATGCAAAATGGTTTGTTGGTGACAGCTCTGACTGATATTGCATCACCTATAACATAGTCAATTCTGTGAGATTCATTTTGCTTTAAAACTCCAGTAGAGTTTTGGAGTTTCATACAACAGGACTGAGGAACAGTCAATGAATTTATATTTTAATACATAACATAAACATCTGGTGCAATTCAAACCCAAAAATCCATTAAGGAAGCAGACAAAATCATGTTCTTTTTTTCCCCTTGACATTTATAAAAGGTTGCCAGGCAAACATAAAACTAAAATAAAACTATATCATCCACAAACGAAAAGTTGATGGTCTGTGAATGTGCTTCAGTCATAGTCTAAAGTCATTCTTAAAAAAAATAGTCTGCAATCACATAAATGTGTTATCTACTACATCATTTGATTATATGCATATTTATGAAAGTAGAGTATGCGCTTTCAAGAATAAATTATTAAATATATACACTGCAGCATCATGTTAATAAAAGTACATTCTGCAATGCCTGTCATTCCACCAAATATGATTTTAAATCAAAATTTGTATGGATCAGTTACAGTAAAAGCATTAACAAAATTGGAAATATTTATAATTTATTTTGAATATATGGCATGGAATCTGTCACAAGGAGGAAGATGTTATTGTCAATGCTGTGGTAGAGTTTTGTTACAATAAGACCTGGTATATTTTGACAGGCTAGCCTTGTGTATGACGTGTCTCTTATTTGAATGCAACAAGATTGATATGACATAACTAAGTGTCTTATACAGAGAATGAGACACACACGCTGTCCCATTGTTGTTGTTTATCGCTGTGCAGATGTATGTATCCTGTTATCTTCTGCAGTGTAACAGCAAACTTTTCTACAAATCAAAGTGAATCATATGTCTTTGTATTGCCAACTTTTTCTATAATGCAATACCCACATGGAAAGTGCCACAAAAATGGCATCATTAAAACAGAAAATCTTTGTCTTTATAAACAAAAAAGAAAATCACTAAAAATAAAAGCATATAATTGCATAAGCATGATCACGCAATAGCTGTAGATTTGGATGTGTGTGTGAGTTGTTGTGTGATTGTTTTGATGTGTCAATGAGAATTAAAATTTATTTAGATAATAAGTTTATGATAATTATGTATCCTAACCTATAATTTTATACTTCCATCCTTCCTCCATTCTACTAACTTTTGTATTTTAACTCATGCGAAGGTACACGGTTGCTATATATGACATCTTAGAAGTAATTCCTTCTTCTGTCATTACAGTGAATTAGGTATTAATAGCTATTCTCTAAAAAATGGCTAAAATAAGTGCCAGGGAAGTGCCCCAGCATTCAAATTCTGGCTTGACTACAGTTATATACAGAGTTCCAAAAATAATTATGTTAATTTCAAGGACAATGGATGCTATTAATGTCACCTGATTTTCTTTTATAAGGTAGTACAGGTCATTTTTATCCACCAGGTATGAATGTAGTGACACGTTGCACAGAACTGTCCAAATAATTTAGACTAGTCTGATATAAATCAAAAGTGGAATGTGTCAACAAATTTAAGTAAACTCAATATGGAATATCATTAAAGTCTGTTCAGCAGTTTTCAAGCTGTTACATGTGGACAGATTTGGCAAATCTAACAGGTACACTTTGCAACTTGCAGTTGTGAATGTACCTAAATAGCAAGAAAAATAACATGTTTTGTGTTTCAATACCTGCTGGGTGTTACTTATGGCTGTAGAGACTGATAATCCATAAACGGCAAGAAATACATGAAATATCAGGCTACTGTAAGTAAATAGCATACATAAATTCCACCTTAGAGCATTCAACCCATATATTCAAATTAATATTATGAATACAGCTTGTGAATACTCCATTAATATAAAAATAAACTTTCATTAATAAGTTGTGAAAGCTTCAACCTAATCAACTCTGAATATTCGGGGAATTACGTATAAGACATGTAATATAGCTATATGGTTTTACATAATTCTTTATACCAGTCACCATCATTCATCAGAAACTGCTTAACTTGTGATTGTGAGAGCACATAATTTGTAATGACATCTAATGATACCTTCTGATTTCCTTCCCCACTCTGTGATCCTTTCTTTATTATTACAAATGTCCTTTGTTGTGTCTGACCACTCTGTACAACCACTTTATTTTCTCCCCCTATTTCATCTGATTTTTCTTTCCATGGGCTCTTTCCAGTGAAAACTTCAATATTCTTTTGTATATGTTCATGAAGTTTTTCACCTTCCACTTTAGTTTTCATTCCTTTTCCCTTTATTATTCTTTCTTTCATAATAATTTTTTCAATAATCCTATCTCGAGCATCTGCTTTCCATATTTTCTTTATTGTTAGTTGCTTCGCTTTAGGCGCATCTACTTTCTGTTTTTCTTTTACCTTCACTTTCATCGGCTTTTGTTCAAGGGTACGCTTTGCTATTCTCTTCATTCCCCCTTCATTAGAAGTTGTTGATTGTACATTTCCTGGTTTTGTGATTCCAACATGGACCTCAAGATCATGATAAAAGAGGTGACATTTTGTTTCAAAAGATTTGCCACAAGTATGGCATTTATATGGTAAAGGCGTCTCTTGAGATGTAGATGATGTCATTCGCTCAGGAAACTTAATTGTTTCAGATGCACTTCCTTCCTCTTTCTTTGATATGCTGGATTCAAAATAATCATCACCTTGCTGTAAAAATTCAGGCTCTTTGTTATGGTCTTGAGAGTCACTTCCTGAAGTAAACAATTCTTCAGATACAACATATACATTCTGGTCAGAAGTGACACTGCCGTGTTTCTGAATTTCATGCATCGAAACATCTGTCTCTGAACTGAAAATTTTCTTGCACAGATGGCACATGTACACACTAATATGCTCCTCTGTGGTGTCCTGTTTGCTATTAACATTATCAGTATTAGCGTCTACTTCCCGGCCATGTTTAATTTCATGTTGCAGTGAATCACTCAATGAACTGAAAATTTCTGTACATAACCTGCATCTATATTGCTCCTCAGGTTTCTGTTCTGCTTGTTCATTTCCATCTTGCTCCTGTCCCATGTTGCAAATGCCTGTTTGTTCCTTATGTGAATTTCTCATGTTAAGAGCCTCTGCCCGTGGATTCCTATCATGTATCTCAGTCTGATATACACCATTCTTAGAACTGAAAATTTCCTCACACTGACCTCGCATCTGTAATGACGGTTTCTTAATTTGGTTAGTTTGTGATGTTCCAACATGTTCATGGTTTTTGAGCTCATGTGAAAACAACTCATGGGCACTGAGGAAAATCTCATTGCACAGTTGACATTTGTATGATTTGGTTGCACCACGTTGTGAGTTAACAGCAAGAGATTTTGTTTCTTCTGGAAATTTTTGGCTACACTGCGCTGGTTCTTGTATGTGTTCATCACAACCATCCAATGCTGCAGCCTCATTCTGAATCCTGAAATAAATTGGATGCATTTATGCTTCCTACAACCACATACTTAACAGTACATAATTGGCTGTTATTCTTAAAGGTAGGTCAGATGCATAAACAGTCCTGAGGGATGTTCCCTGTACAGTATTAGAAGTCACAGTACAGTTAGCAATTGATCACTTTTTTCTGTGCAAATCATGGGTAACTGGCATACATTTTAAACATACCTCAGCCAAGTTAAATGTTATATAAGACATACATAGAAACATTTAGGTATTGCTGAGAGTTGGAAGACATAATTTACTGATTTTGCTCAAAACTGATATGCTTAATATTCTTCTTTAAGTGGCAGACCTGATGCACTGAATTTTCTCTCGGACAGTAGAATTAAAGCAAACTGTTAAACAGGTTCCTAAATTTACCAATTTTGTTTATAACAAATTATTCTTACCCATCAAGTTAGGTCCAATGTATTAATATATAGAGGCTGAACTGTCCTACAACATAGGAGGCAGATGATCTGGAGACAAATAGTACAGTTTACACTGAACATAATGATCATTGTTATTTTATAAATAAATGTTTTACATGCAATAGCAATACCTGTTTAAAGTTTCAAGGATGAGCGGGACATCCCCATCATGTGAGTAATGATTAAAAATAGTTGGCACAGCATTATGCACAAGTTTTCTCCTCTGTTCATTCAAAAAGTAATGCATTTCAAAATGCTCTGCACAAACAATATATGAACATAATTCATTCATGTCTTTGCTCAGCAGATCCACTCTTCCTAAGTTTACAATCCATTCCCACATTCTGAAAATTAAGAGGGCAGTATTAGTGAGAATTATGCATACATATAAAGTGGAATTATTATTAATGCTCTACGTATTGCTTAAAAATTATCAGAGGTTTATAATAAACTAGACAAGTACACATTTCACAGACCTCTCAGAACTGTTACATGGTAATCGAAAAAACTTTAAGCCTGGCCTGTTTGTTCTGTTATTTCCACAACTAATTGCACAGCAATTGTAAATAACCATTTTTAGGTTAGGAGAAACACTAGGGAAAAGATGTGCACATAGAGAAGCGAAACTCAGCACGCGTGTTTTGTTTTCAAATGTTCAATTGCATTTTTGCAGTATAACCAACGTCACAAAATATTGTTATGCGGTATTTCAAAGCACAAACGAAAACTGTTGAATGAGAGGGGTGGATATCAGATTCGAGAGGGGAAGCAAACCAGGTAACGATACTAGATCATTGTTGCAAACCTTTGGGAGATTGACTCTTACTTCTGTTTCTCCAAGTACCTGCGCTGATAAGTAAAAAAGTGTTTGGTGTCGAGCCTGTGGTTTCCAGTGAATTTATTTTTAATTTTGTTAGTATAGAAGACATACCCAACGTTTTCTAAGGGCTGTAACGTGTCACAATATGTATTCTTTTATGACGTTTACTTACAAGCTCCAAAATTGGTCGCAACCGGGTAACTAACTAAATATTGGTGAATGATACAAAACACTTTCCCCAGGTGAGGCTCGAACTCACAACCCCGGCATTCCTCAGATACTGTCATATAAGTACCGTGCGCTAACCGATTGCGCCACTGGGGAATGCGATAAAGTAGCCCACATCGTACTGTTGTACATAGCCTATTACAATTCTTAATCAGTAGATACTTAATCGTATGCCGTCTTTGTCACCTCTGACTTTATTTTCTCCAAAATTGTTTAGTGTTATGTGATGCAAATGTAAAAAATATACTGTATTTGTTAAAAAAAATATCGCGTAGGTCCCACCGAGATTTGAACTCGGATCGCTGGATTCAAAGTCCAGAGTGCTAACCATTACACCATGGGACCTGTCCGTCTTAAGCTCGAAATAATAACATAATAAAAATAAAATATTAAAATGTAAATTGATGTTTGATATGCATAATTAAAGTTTTGTTCATAATTAAAAGCGAAATATAAATACGTAAATATACAGTCTTCCGTTGTAATTCATAACGTCAACTATCCACCGTTTGTTTACCTTTAGTAAAATCCAGAATGGCCAAAATTCCGACAATTACAAATCAAAAGCTGTTCGGGATCTACTAACCTACAGGCATTGCTATTACGATATGCTTTGTAGCAGTGATATGTATGGTTTCTGAAATAATGGGAAGGATTTTATATTTTTCCTCTTCAGAATTTTGTTCTTTCACATATAACTCAGGTATATGTTGGCGGTATTAATCGCAAATAGCCATGGAGATTGGAAATATGGGATTGTGTTGTTCTAAATAATGATGTTTTAGTAGCGAGTAATTTAAAATCATTTGTTCTTCAACAGGAATTACACACAGTTCTTATAAGTTTTGCAAACGTTTCTTTATATCGGAAGAGCACGCTGGTTCTGCTGTCTACAGTAATGAGGTATGCTGACAACAAAATATAAGTGAGATTTCAGGTTCTTACGGCGGCGATTATGAGTTTGAGTTTATTTACATTCCATAAATCCTTCTTTGGGCTAAACCAAAGGATGTAGAACATGTCACAATACAATTGCAGAGCTTATTTTACATACAGATGTACATATATTTCAGAATTGTCAACACAAATACAACTTTATTTTCACATACAGTGTTGTCAACAGAGGTAAACCCATTTACAGAGTAGAAGGAGTGAGTTAAAGATAATCATTTAATGCAGGCTTAAATACACTTATATCATGGGTTCAACTTTTAATTGTAGGTGGAATATTATTGGATAACTTGATACCTGTATAGTATACTCCTTTATGATAATTGATGAAGCTAGTGTTTGGCATATGAAGGTTATGTTTACATCATGGCTTTAAATTATGTACATCTGTATTTGTTTGAAATTTGTCCAAGTTTACCATGACAAATGATAATAAGGAGAGTATATATTTGCTTGCAAGTGGAAGTATAGTCAATTTCCAAAATAATTTCCTGCAAGATACTCTGATTTTAACACTTGCCATTATTCACAGAAATGCCACCAACAGTCTCAATTCTTATCTTAGATTTCTGAAAATAATTAGATCTCACACACATCAGCAGACTACAAAGTTCACAAACACCAATACACAACTTTCCTTTTAATTCTTCAAAGCTTAAGTTGTTGCAACTGATTTAATACCAATTTATGTATCTGCCCACTGACAACCATTCGAGCTAACTAAGTTACTTTTAGTTAGTGTGTTTATGAGTACCGGTGTGCACTTGTGTATATGTGTAATATTATTTCAGATGACCAGGAAGTAGAAGTGAAGAAATGTAGTGCTGCTCTAATGTCAAATGTAATTTGATGCAAGGTGAAACATGTCATGTGTGCCTAATACATTATTGACTTTAAATGAGGCCTCTGTAAAGAGGAAAATGTGTAAAATATGGAATGTTCTCCAGGTGAGTGTCAAATTTTCATCAAAATCTTTCTTTAACTTTGAAGTAGTAGTGGGGATGTCATTTACAGTATGCCTTGATCATGCAGGTATTACATGTGCACAACATATCTCAACAGTTGTTTTCCTTGTTTCTACTTGATCTGTCTGGCCATGTCGAGGTCTGCAAGAATTTAATAATGGATATTATAAAATTATGAATGAGTTCACTACATGATCTTCAGCAAGTTTACTTGAATATGAAGGCCAGTTGTGACATGAAAAATATACTTATTATATCATTTAAACTCATATTCTGAAAATTCAACTTCATTTGATTTCCTCATGTATTAATATTGTATATAAGTTTAATGGGTCTTCATGCAACTTATAGTGCCTTATTGTGTTAGTTTAATTAACACTTTATTGATTACAATTTTTATTTGTAACCAGGAAACAAACAACAACCTTATTGCTTGTGACCAGTTGCTGCAACATTATTCAAGCAGAGCAAACTCCAATGAACACTGTAATCTGCAGAATGTATCAACCCAGACATCAGTGCCATCAAAAATTTCCAGCACAACACAGACTTTTGTTCCTTCATCAGTAAATGTGGCATCTCAGATACTTTCATCTTGTGTGAACACACCAATACATAAGACCACACAGACAACGTCTTTGCAGAATGAGGTTACTGATACAGGGACAGTAAAGACAAAAGACAGTATTACCCAGACACAGTCCGAACAAGAAGCACAAAGTGTGGGACTGCGGACCCAGAGTTGTGTGTGTTCACTATTGAGCAGTGAATTTGAACAGAATAAATGTTTGAGGTTATGTCATGCACATTATAAGGCTTTCAGATCATGTGGGGATTGTGAGTTTACAGAAGTGGAAGATAATAAGACTACACAGACAACTGACTGGAAGGATACAAAGGTTTGCACTCTTTATTCATTGTCTGAAAATATATTTAAGTACAGTATCTGATATTAAAGCAAATCTGAAGCTATGTAAGTCTTACCTCTATTTTTACCTGTCCGATATTAAGCCTGTCTTCCTTCTTAAGGAAGAAATTAGGCCTAAAGGGTCATAATGCTACCTGTATGTCCCACAGTTTTTATTTTTAACTAGTTGAGCAATTGTCATGAAATTTTGTGTGAGTGATTGCCATTGTTTTATCCTTGCAGATGTTGCAGAGGCACCAGAAAATTGTGGATTGCTTCTCAAGCCTGGAACAGCACTGCCAAGACATGGATCTTAGACTGGGGGTGAGTCGTTATGTTGAGATTTTGATGTTTTCGCATCGGTAAATCTTTGGATTGCTGTCTTGTAGTGTCACCCATCACCTCCGTATTCAGGGCAGAAATGTCTTTGATTTTTTGGTAATTATCTATAATACTACAGAGCTCATAATCACAAAGACCACATCGAAAGAATCAAGTTCTTGATTCTGTGTTTCTATAAGCTTTTGTTAGTTTCTGTTGATTCCTACTTGTCAGTATCACACTTTATTACAGCTGTAGTTATTTGCAGAATAACCGAATATAATATTCTTTATGCATTTAAATATTCTGTCAGACTTTATCCATGGCCTCCTCAATTCTCCTCTTCCATTCGGTCCTATCATCCGATGCTCCGTTAGGTCTGTCTGTCCGAGGCTTTGATTGAGGTTTCGAAACATCAGACCAGAGAGCCATAGATGATGAAGAAGAAGAAGAAGTTGGACTTTATCCATTTTCTAGGCGTTTTATAATTAAATCACACTGTTTCTGAAATTGCCTCTACTTCCATTGTCGACCAGTGGGAGGTCAGAATCTTATTTTGATCAGGGGGTGCAGCATTCCACCCACCAGTCACATGGAGATGGAATTAGAACCAACTTCAAATACAGTGCAGTTGTAACAGACAATGGATAACGTGCAGCAGAATAATTGTATACATCATGTCACTTCAATAGTATTTTTTATGTTCCGCCATTTAGGAAGTATGTTTGTAACTTTATTTTCATGCCCCTCGAAATGTATCTTCATGATGGAGTATGCAGGTGGGAGTACAACTTCCGCTTTATGATATGTGTGTTTGTTCACCTGATGATTCTGTATACTGAGGTGAGAAATGATGACACTCCATTCTAAAATGTTTATCACTAGTTTCAGTGATTTAAATTTTTTATTCAAGTTTATAAATATATGACTACAACTACAATGATAAGTACAGAGCAGATACTATAATAATTTTTACAAAGAATCATAATTCAAGATATTAATCCATTTTGGTACACATTAGTGTTGTTTGTATGGTCTGTACTATGAGATGCTATGTACAAAGTTTTCTTAGTATGGATGTTAAATTGATGATTTATGATCATAATAATTGTCCGTGGGGCGCTCAAATCATTATATTATTGCCCTTGCTGTAATTCAACTGTAAATTGCGACAGCTTTAAGGAAGTCCAGTTCGTCGATATAACAGCTCTCTGCAACAAAATTCTGAACTTTAAACTTTTTGGTGGATTTCCATTTTTTCTGTTGATGTAGTTTTCATGTCGTGTCATTTATGTTAATAGTACTATAGTTATAAATTTTTTGAATATTCATATATGGACAGAATGACTTATTAGTCTCTTATTAAGTGTCTTCTACTGCTGGTGATTCTTTATGACATATGATGATAATTTTCGCTGACTCTGCTGAAAAATGCGTGTCTTTTTTCTGTTCTTATACACCACTTCTGATTTATTTTTTAATATTTAGTGGTATGAGGATCTTTCTTTTGTTGTACTTTCGTCATCTAATTTTCAACCAGATTTGAAGTAATGTCAACTTTTCAACTCTTAAATAATACTCTAGTTTCTTAAGACTTTGTAGATATTTTGATCTGAGAGGAAAAATTACAGAGAACCGCGGCCGTAAATATTTAAGTTCATCTCTTGTTTTCACATAATATTTCACTTTGCTGTCATTACCAGTAATGCAGTGGATCCGCATACTTGGTGTAGGCAATCGGAGCTGCGTATGCCAACTTTGCTATTGGCGCCGTGTACGCAAATTTGGTTATAGGAGCAGTGTAGGCAACCTTGGCTACTGGTAGAGTAGGGAGAGTGAGAGGTGCATGGTAAGATGTGATTGGTGCGTGGTATGCGAGTGGTGCAGTGTATGTCAGAGGTAGGCTGTGGGCACCATAGCCAAAACCATAGCCAAGATCCAGCACTCCACGCTTCTGCTTGGTGGATGCAGGCACTTCGGACGCAAACGCTGCGGTCACGGTCAGAACGGCTATTGCCACCTGAAACACAGCTGTATTTTAGGTCGTCTCCTTCCTTAGCGGAGTAGCTTTTCATTAGCATGGTGAAGATTGAAATTTACGTCTTCTTGTGACACAATATCAGCTACAAAGGTTGTTTATCATCAGTTGAGGTGGAAGGAAGATTATGAATTGGGAAGGATGGGGGAAGAAGAAGTGATTAAGGGAAATCATGGTGATCAGATATTTGAACCAATACCTCCTGAATACATGAGCCGGGATAGCTCAGTCAGTATAGTGACTAGCTACGGGCTGGACGACCAGGGTTCGATTCCTCTAGCCTCTGTGTCCAGACCGGCTCTGGGGCCCACCCAGCCTCCTCTAAAATGGGTACCAGGGTCCTTTCCCAGGGGTAAAGTGCTGACCAGACCACTCGCCCCCATCTAGTGCCGAGGTCAAGAAAGAGAGGAGCTATACCTCCACTCACCCCAAGCGCCTGTATGGCGTATAGCGGGACAACTTTACGTTTACCTCCTGAATACATCATTTACAGTAGCACGAATCATAGTATAATGAATGACTTATGGGAAGGGCTTTAGTGATGTAACTTAAATCTATTAGCCACTTAATGATATACACTGAGCCGTAGCATCTTGTTGCGTTTGCTGTCGTGTTGGAGTAGTAACAAACACTGTAGCTAACTTGACTCTGACAGTGAGTACCATTGCATTTCATGTGCTTTCCTTCAAGAAAGTACATGACCGCAATCTTTCTTCGATTCACAAGAAGCGATAAAACTTAAACTGACGGTGATCCATCATGCAAAGACAACGCAGTAAATTTATTCAGTGATTGAGGTTATTTTGTAAATTTAAGCTTTGAAATTGGAATGGAATATTTTGAAACTATTTGTTTCCTCAGTTTTTAAAAAAATGTAAAACAAATAAAGTTTACTTATTTTCAGTGTTTGTTGACTCACTTGTGACAAGTGGGTTACATGAATCACCTCTGAAATATGAAACACAATTTGAGCGGACAGTTGGCAGCTTTACAAGTTTTTGAAAAAAAAATTAATATTACCAAAGAAAATAAAAGGAATAGAAAATTTGATTGTTCCAACATACATCGACTCGAACAGCGAACAGTGAATGAATTTAGAGTTTTATCCCCTACTTCCTTGAACTCGGACTGTGTTACTGACAGTAATATTGGCAGTAACTTAAATACATGAGACTTACCAGAAACTTCATGATGGAACTTGTGTGAGGTTCGGAACTGTTCTGTCGTCTTACTGATACTGCACACACACGTAGTTGTCCCTCCTTATATACAGATGCAGCAGCCCCCCCCCCCCCCTCTGCCCCACAGGCAGTGTCAGTTCTTGTGAATTCTCAAATCACATTTCCCTCCCATCGGAGATTTCCACATGTCTCACCTTGCTCCCTTTTTCTTAGAACGACAGTGGCGTATGTCACCTACAACACTTTCCAGCGTCCGAATATATTTAATAAGCAGTTTTTACCATTTCTTTGCCTTATTTTGACAGTCTCGCATTTAGCTGTATATAAAGTGGAAGTAAATTGGAGCCAAAGGACTGCTATTTAGCAGTAATTTCTCATGCTTTAGCAGTCTTGGACCGATGGAACATTGTGTTTGCTGATTCGAACCCCTTGTGGGGAAAGATTGTGTATCTGCATGTTTGAATCTTGAGTTATTCTATGAAGGCACGTGTCTTGTGATGGCCCATTCATTCTTACAGTTGGTCCTACCAAATATCTGAAGGATTTATTGTTTTACATTCGTGAATCCTTTGAAAGTTGGTTCTGGTCCCCCAGTTGATGAACACTGGTCGTGACACGGAAACGATCAAGGTAGAGTGCCTCTATTTCAGGCTCGGATGTCCGCAATGGGATCCACGTGCTTAGGACACAAGCCGAACACTTCATCCATCCGGCATTAAGCGTCTTATGTCGATGTTGTCCTGAGTTGGACCTCCTTGCCACTTTCCCTGAGTAGAATTTACCGCTGTACGACGCTTCTAACGTAATAATGTCCCTCCCATTTGTGACTGTGTTCGGGATCTACTGATTTTTTGTGGGTGTTTCTAAAAAAATATCCTGTGCGTAGATCCGCGTCTCATATTTTGAAAACCTCACTCTGTGTTCTCGTTAGACCGCCCTGTCCTGCCAGAGGTTTCGCCCATCGTATTCGAGCAGGGTAGCTGGCGTCTTCGTCTTATGGAGGTGCTCATTTATAATCGTTTCCGTGCCACTACTGTGTCGTATTTTTCGTGCATTTTCTTACTCCGTGCAAAATGATGGCATTGTGTCCTGAAGTAGACCACGACCGCTTCCATCTCATTTATTTTTACTGAGCAGTACACACGGTCTCATGTTTTAAATGTATGCACTATCTCAGTTGATCTAGCGCTGTTAAAAGACTGAAGCTTGTGAATTTAATTAACACTTTTATTAAAAGTATAAACGAGATGATAATGTTGCGTCATTATTGTGTTGAATATATACTTGCTCAATTTTATCAGTCAAATCACAATAAAATATTATTATTAAATGTTAAAATATTAAAATATTATTACAATTAACATTTAAATATTTAAAATATATTAAAATGATGCTCTCTATCGAAAAGTTCGATTTACATTAGATGATGCTCTAATGTAAATCGAACTTTTCGATAGAGAGCATCATTTTAATATATTTTAAATATTTAAATGTTAATTGTAATAATATTTTAATATTTTAACATTTAATAATAATATTTTATTGTGATTTGACTGATAAAATTGAGCAAGTATAAAAGTATAAACGTTGTCTCTGACGAAATGTCTGTCGTTTGGCAACGCTTTGGACGAGTTACCAAATTCTGGAGAACAGATTTGGCCGTGGTGGCACAGTCCCTTGACCGCTGAGGTCACCTGATTTAACCCCAGGACTGAAGTACTTGCCATAGTGAATTAATTAGCACGCACTTAGCTTTTTTTTTTTTGTAAAATGCGTGATATGTAGGTAAGCTGCTCTGTCAGCACGGAGGAATGAGTCGATGTGAGTTATTGACGTTGACGAAAGCGAGCGTTTTAACATGTGCAGCTGATAAATAAAACATTTGCAGCTCGGTGCAATCGAGGGCAGATCTGTGCCAAAGTCACATCCGGACAGGAACGCACGATACCTTGTAGAGAGGACATTTCTAAACAAGGACATGGCGACCGATCCGATTTATAGTTGTCGTGATCTAGTGTGAATTGGATCTTGCGTAATTTACAGCAAACATTTCGATATGGCATGTAACCTCAGGGAATATCTTACTAGACTTTGGAATCTTAATATGGTCGCGATTGCTTGGTGCTAATTAGAGGAGCGTTTTCATAATAGCCCTCCGAAATACCCTACTCTTCTGATACAGCGTACAGAAACAAATAGTGCCCATTACGTTTATATACGATTCAATTTATCACAGTTATCGATACCGGCCACTGTAAGCCTGTTTATTACGGTTTGTTTAACGACGCTTTCGGGAGCTGAGACTATACCGTTGGATGATCGGATGATTAATGAGTAATTGGAAAGGAGTAGGCAAGGAAGTGGCCGTCGCTTAATTGAAGGTTCCTATCCCAGTATTTGTCTGGGGAAACGGAGGAAAACCACGATAACTTCATTCAGGATTGTCGGTCTCTGGGCTGGGATTTATACCGGTGACCTCCCGAATACAAAGCAGAAATGGTCCGCCATGTTCGGTTAACACCCTCGGTCCTGAGCTGTGGGCTTTGTGTCTGACCTCACACTTGGCTGGTCTCCGAGTTAAGGTAGTCTAATTAAAGTAAGTGGATATGCCAACGTAGGGTTATCTAAATTTTAGGTTTCTTTCACGTTAATCGCTGTTTGAATTGCCGGCAGCCGAGACCTTGCATTCGTGTCTGACCCGAATTGTGGTATTGTTAACATGCTCTGTGGAATTGTTGTTACGTCCGGTAGAGGTCAGGGCTATCAGTTTCCTTCGCTCTGGCACAAATTCCATTGTTTCAAATGCTAATTGCGGGTCCATTATTTTTATTTTTTTCTGATTCATTCGGCCTATTGTACTACCAAATGCTTACGCCATGAGCCCTACATACTTTTGTGGACTCGCGTGTGTTTGGTTTTCAGAATTATACTACCTTAAGGGACACAACGCTGGCCTTGTAATCCTGGGGTCTCGGGTTCGATTCCCGGCGGTGCCCGAATTTATAACTTGTGTTGGGCAAGGCCGTGGTCTAGGCAACACGGAGTTTTCCTCCGGGGGCTTCCCCGGTTTCTCCGTGGCATCCCATTCACACACAGAAGAAGGCAATGGCAAACCACTTCTGGATCATCTGCCAAGAACGTATATGAACAGGTCCCAGTCCGAGGAAAGGATGGAAGGATCCTGTTCATATGGACCTGTCGTCAGACAGAACACTAAATAATAAATAAAAGGGACACAGTGGCTGATGTTAGAATGCGCTGGTCAGTAAAAATAGTTTTATAGTCAGTCCGGTTGTCAGACCTCGTAATACAGCGTCGTTAAATAAGTAAGTAGCTAGAATTGAACGCGTTTGTAGTATTGTCCAATACGTGTAGTGTAATAGAAACATGGCCCAGTTTTTCCTCTCGCGTTTGCTAACACCCTTAACAGTGGTTCCCATAGCAACAGGATATGTTGAACATGTTGAGTGTGGTAATACTGTGAGGACATTATCGTGGCAACAATGCCGGGGAGGCGTGCGTCAAGGAATTTTAATTTTGAAATAAAAATTCGTGTTGTAATAAGTAGGGTCTACGTAGAATTTTTCACATTTCCAAAAAAAATGAAAGTATGCATTTTTCTTCTCTCGTTTAACGTCTAATAAAACATAACACTCACTTCAGACATCATTTTTCCAAGCAAACTGCTTACTTGGGATTCAAACATTGTTCATTGCCTCTCTACTGACTTAAAATGTCTGGTTTGCCCGTCGCTAGGAAATAGAGAACACTTCCGTGTGTCTCCAGCAGATACAGGCTCAAGAATGCGGATGAGGTACCCAGTCGGTAAATTTCTTACGTGTTTTTTTTAAGTTTTAAACTGAAACGTCGATAAACTTCTGCCAGACTACACGGCGCAACAATCCAGTAGGCAGCAATCCCTATACTCGCAGCCATTTTATCTAACATTCATTTCAATATTACCCATTTATACACGTGATGTTTATTTGCACTTTTGATTTTACAGGTTATGTAGCGTACTGTATTGTCGTTGTTATCAGATCAAGGAGAATGGACAGGGACTCGTTTTACTTGTTAGAGTTGTCAGATGGTTATGAATTTGAAACTGTTGGAATGTTCGGTTGTGGACTTAAACGTGCTGAGGTCTGTGGTAACGCCGATATTAAGTGTTGTCGGAATTCGGTGAGATCTTTGCCTTTTGTGTGTCCACATTGTCAGAGCTGGGACACAGTCACGATCATTGTTGTAACAAACTGTCTTCGACACATGTAATAGAACTTCTTATTCGGTTTGCGTCATCTTGCTGACATTTAACAAAGTTTCACGCCTTGAGAAAGGATGATGAAGCATCATTATACCTTATCTTTCACGTTGGGCAACAAACTGTTAGATTAATATGCAGATTTTATTAATTGGGAGGACTGCAGGTCCTAATCACATTGTTGATACCAATCTTCAACAAAGAAGTTTGATCACATCACGAGCTTTACGAAATTCAGTTCAAAAGTGGTTTCTCATTGTTTGCATTATGCTCGCGTTTGTCTGAGGTTATTAACAACTGCATTACGTTCGTCCCTCATAGTGAATCCCCGTGTGGTCTTTCTGTCAGTAGTCCTAAGAATGACGCAGGGTCCACGAGCCATCGGGTTATGGCTTACGCCTCGACGAGGTGTCGTCAGGTAGTTCGACTCGAACACCTGGCTCTCTAGAGCTGGCCAACAATACATTTTATCAGACCGTCTCTGCTGTGTTTCGGTGTAAAATGGCTAAAATTGGATAACGCCGAACGCTCTGCCCCCCGGCTTGTGGGGAAATAGAGAGGAAAAAAACACCAGGATTCTTATGATTGCCGTTCACAGGGCTGGCTTGTCTGTCTAGTTAATCTGTATGCTGAGAAGCATGTGAAATAGAAAAAGGTCTCGCGCGCAATATGTATGCTCCGGTAGCCACGCGGTTGTTACGTAACGGTCAACTGACCAGAGAAAGCTCACGCAGGTCGGAGGTCGTGATATATCATCCTAAAAATCTATTTATTATATCCTACTCATTACACTTTTCCCGTGTCTATCATGATGGTGACATTATTTGTCTAGCCTGTCGCCTGCAGTCGCTAAAATACTCCCACTTGTATACAAAATTTCGGCTGAAGATGGACCGTGGTCAGATTAGAGGTCATTTATAGTTTTTTGTACGACATTTCATAAACCTACGCTGAAAACTGTTACATCGTTATGAAGGGTGAATTAGAATGAATGGCAGGCAAGGCGATTGTGGCGTGTTCGCAGGTCCGAGTTCACAATATCCATAGAGGGGCTGAGTAGAACCACGAAGTGTCCGTCAATACGCCCTGTCCCCGCGATGGGTCCTAAGTGTATTACATACAATTTGACGAGGGGGCCACGAAACCGTGCGTCGTGAAACATCTGGTTTGTGGAGAAAGCGCAGAGACACGTGTCCCTTGCTGCCACGATCGTTGCTCGTGTCACACGTGAATTTTTGGCGTTCACATGGCCGTTCCACCGGAGTGTCGTAAACGTTTCCGTGTATTTAGAACGTAAGTGGCCTTAGAATGTGACGCCGGTGTAGTTTCGCGAATTTCTCTCCCCACGCCTTCTTCACATTCTTGTTAACCAGGTTACCAAAACTAACACAAGCCCATTTATTGGCATTTCGAATTCCTTTACTGGCAAACAGCTCCAGTTAAAATGTTGTTCCCACCCGCGCGTCTAGAAGTCGTTTATATGGCGACAAAACTTCTCCCTTTGGCTGGGATTAGCCGAATTTCTAATTCCACAATCAGCATGGCATACGCAACCAGAGACAAAAATGTCCATTGTTGTTTATCCAATGGTTCTTCAGGAATATGAAGACGTACATTGTTATCATCCCCGCGTCATAAAATTTGGTATCGTAACAGGAAGTTTAAAATTACACACCGAGGGGCTTAATAATTTTTTCTCCTTACCTGTTGTTAACGGAACCATATAAAGAGATCGCTCAGGGGATCTAGGGCTAGATAGGAAGATGCTCTCAGTGTGTGGATTTGATTGGTCAGTGGCAGCTTTTGTTAACACGGTACTGAACTTTCGTGATCTATAAAGAGCAGGGTATTTTTTGACTGCCTGAGAGACTTAGTTTCTGCTCTGTGCAATTTCTTGCTTCGTTTGTTATTTGGTAGTATCGATAAACGAAGACTTTTCCTTTGTGCCCTTTGCTAGGGAAATATAACATTGTCTGCAGTAGTTGGCATGCCTGTGGATCCGATTGTTGAAGGTTGAGAAAATGCCAAAGCTCTCTGATCGGAGGTTGTGTGTGTGTTGGCTAAAGACAATTTCGTATTGTCTCGCTTTGTGCACAGTTGCGTAAAATCGTCCGCTGTCTGGCGTGGTAGAGAATCGTGTTTGTTCTCAATGTAGTTGTCATATTTCCATTCTTCACACATATCGTAATGTGCACGAAGTATCATCGCGAAATGTCACGTCTGGTGTTAGTGAAACTACGAAAACTTAGGCGTGTGTCCTTAACTTCATACGAATAAAGTCGATCGCCTATGCTTCCATGTATTTTAACACAAATTCACGAAGTTGCATGTTAACTAGCCAGTTCCATAAAACAGAGAAGTTCAGCGATTAAGAAATTTCCCGCATTTAATTAAATCAGAATGATCATTGCCGTGCTCACAAGAACCCGCCACTGGAACCTTTCCTGAGCCAACTGAATATGATCCACAATCTCACATTATGTTTCTTTGAGATCCACTTTCAAAATATTCCCTCCGCCTAGGTCTCCTAGAACACTTGGCAGAAGACTTTATAGGCCTGTAAATCATTTCTTGGATTTTTGTTTTGTTAATTTACTGTACTGTTCTGTCACGAAATCATTAACCAAAAACTACTAATTTTTGCATTAAAGATGTTTCCTGCATGTTTGTTAAAAATTCCTGATGACTGAATTAAACAATCGAATAGAATTAATATAAGTGTTTAGTATGTTTATTTTGCATTTGTGATGGTAAGATACTGCGCTGTTCGTCTGCTAGATAGCAGCACCATCGCAAAGTATTTACCAGTGTCGCCACCCTCAGCGCCACTGTGCAGATCCGTCGGCGAAGTATTGACGTTTCTGATTACTGATTCACTGAATTACGTGCCTTTAAAACTGTACATAGAGCCTACTATGGTTTCTCAATTTCTAACAATGTCAGCTGTTTATGCGTTTTATTAATTAACGTACATATCACGTTTAATCAAACAGGAACCGGATACTGACAAAACCGAGGAATACTCGTTCATGAAAATGACTGAATTTTATGCCTCCGTAGAAAAATTTCATAATATCGTAAATTAGGTGGTGCCCACCTGTCATTATCAAAACTTTCTTTCTCTTTCCTGTTACAGTGCTTTGGTTCCAATACCGTGTGTGAATACAGGAAAATAGTGAAACTGTGTAGTTAACTTGATGTATTATTTGTTGCGAAATGTATTACAGCGGTAAAAGTCATGCTCGGTTTCACATATTTATCATGTTGGTCAACAGTTGCTCGTTTTGAAGTATTAATTACATTATTCATAAAATATCTCTTAGCACACAGTGTCTCTCTATCTCTCTCCATGATCACCAAAGGCTCTAGTACAGGGCCTTTTTCCCCCTACAGTAAACTTATTTTCTGTCTTTTAGCTAAATCTATTCTGGTCGCATTTCAATATATTCTTGCACCCATCTAAGTGGTTTGTGTCATAGGATCACCTATCTTTCATTTTATATGTCTACTATTTTAACAAAAGAACAAAATACATAAAACATTCCCAGTTATGTTCATTTCTTGGACCTGTCCATTTTACTACTTATGTAAAATTAGCAACTCATGAGGAAATATTAACGATAGTAATCAGTTACGTAACTTCCAGAGCGTTGCAATAATAATTATAAATTATGGAAGGAAACTGGACAAAATTGAAAACAACTTTTGTTTAAAGAATGTTTCAGTATATAATATCAAATATTTATCTCTATGCAATACAATATTTCCAACGTCCATTACCATTAACAGTACATTTTTATCTGCAGTAAACGTGTACCCCAAGGATGTCTGTTGTTTACAGAAGAAAAAAGAGAGCAGAAAAATAGTTTTGGGATTGTTAATTCGTGATGGTCATCATTTCGCTACAAAATAGGAGGAAACAGGTAACAACATTCGAGAACATGCGCGTATGTGCTGCTCAGTCGTGCGAGCCTACGTTCTACTGTTGTAACAAGGCCGTCTTTCGCTGTGAGCTGCGGTGTCCGAGTGGTTAAGGAGTTGGACTCGAAATCCAATGGGCTTTGCCCGCACAGGTTCGAATCCTGTCCGCAGCGATATTTTTTTTTCTTTTTAGTCTGTATATTCTGATAATGTTTTACACCGAAATAATAAATTATTCACGTTTCATACATTACATGTCATTTAAAATTAGAATATTTTCGTTTACAATTGGTATGCTGAATATTGAAGGCGGTTGCCTAGTGGGATGTTGCTCCATTTAGTTTGGCAGATACTGACTTATCAACTGAAAACTTTACAGACATTCTACAGGTTCCCAGTTTTCGTATTTTTAAATAAATGGACAGTTTTAAGCGGTTCTCTTTAGTATCAGATATTACTTGTAAATTTCGTCGTGTACTTATTTGTTTCTTTTGTTTTGTCCAAGGGATGTAAGGCCTGTTAAGAAATTAGCTAAATATTCTTGTGCTCTTGGATACTCCAAAATTTTGTTATGACCATGATGGGCGTGGTGTATTGTCTGGAGTACATTAAATATAAATTACGTATTATGTTTCGGTAGTTGGTTTTACTCCCATCTTCAGGTGCAGGAGACTGAAGAAAATTACACTAAGGAGGAACTGCATTGTTTGAACTTTTCATCAAACATTGTTTGAGTGATGGGATGGGTTGGGCGTTCAATGCATAGGTGAAGTGATAAATGCATACAAAATATTGATGGGAAAAGCTTAAGGGAAGAAAAAACTCAAAATACGTAAGCGTAGACGGGAGGGGTTCATTAAAATAGATTACAAAATAAGATGTTAGGGTGTAAACTGGGTTTATCTGGCTCAGGATAGGGACTGGTAGCGAGGTGTTGTGAACACGGTAATGAACCCTCGTGTTGTATAAAAGACGTGGAATTTGTTGACTAGCTCTGCGACAGGTAGCTTCTCAAGAAGGACTCTTTTGCCATGGATTTGGTAATGATGGCATTTGTCGTGTTGGTTTATGTTATTAAGGGCCGATATTGCATATAACTTGTGGTGATTTTAGTGGCGAAGTTGATCGGATTGGCAAAGTGTAAAGCAGATTTCACATTTTCTCTCTACAATTTGTATTGATCGCATTCATCCATTTTTGTGGGGGTTGGGGGTGACTGCAGATTCGACGCTGTCCTTAGCTCAATATGGATTGTTCCGCGTTACGTATCACCCGTAGATGGGAAGTCCCGGATAGTATGCCGGAAATGTCGGTGAATATGGGTATCGAAGTCCGTACCGCGGGTAGGCGATACTGGTATACCCAGGGAAATAGTGTGAACTCAGGCTCGGGTAACCCAGGGCGGTTGCAGGTGTGAAGGCCAATCCTGGGTAATGTAGCAGCCCTCGTTTGCTGATCACCTTGCTGACATCTGATGGCAACTGTTGACACATTGACGTGACAGTCAGAGCCAGAACCAGGGTCTGAAACACGGAAACTTGCCTGAGATCAACTCAACTTCGCATGCAGTCTGGGTCGAGTCGGAACTGCGCCTTCCAAATCAGCCATGTTTGTACATCCTTACAAATACCGGAGCGGGGGTCCTCCCTGACAAACTGATAGTCTCTCAGCTAGTCAAGGAATTCCATGCCTTTTATAGAATCCAAATGTTCATTACCGTATTCGCAACATCCCGCTACTAGACCCAATCCTAAGCCTTACGTCATATTTCTCTGATATCTGTTTTAATATTATACTCCGATCTAAGCCTGTATATCCCACATTCGTTTAGGTTTTCCGACAATAATTTGTAATATATTTCTCACATAAATTCGCATAGGCCTACGCTGCCGTTATGAAATTGAAAAGAAACGTAGCCTAACACTTGCAGGTACTTATATTACCGCGTTAACGGCGAGGATGTCCGTGGCAGATCGGCTTGTTTCCTCTCCCCTGAGGGCTTTGGTACCAGGAAGACCCGGAGGTTGTGAGGTATCGTTGTTCCAGCGATCAGGAACGGGATTTGCCATTCCATTGCTACCCGTTCTGATCTCTGTCGTCAATCCTGTACGCCCTGTTTGCATTCAGCAATTTTCTTCATCTCACGCCAATATCTTTCTCGTGTCCGAATATTATCCTGCGCGTTAATTTCACACGACAGCCAATCATTATTTTCTGAGGGTAATAAATCGGTTTTGCAATCGTTTAAACCAGTTAGAATTCGCCGATCGATGTGCACCAGAACCTCAACACACGTTACACAAACTGTGTAATAGACGACGTAGAATATCTGAATCCCTGTCAGAACCTCCCAGCACTGTTTTGTACTCACCAGTGTCTTCATGCTGTGGACGAGTTGGTGTGGTAACATGGCCGACACTTCGGGTCAGATTTATACTGTTGTATGTCAGTGCATCGGCAAACACAGAGCCTCACTTTCGCTCTTATTTTGTTTTAGTATTCGATTCCTATTGAATGACAATTAGATGCTCACACACGACACTTGATTTCACTTTTAATTGATCTTGGGCAACCTCGTTTAGCTTCAAGTGCTTCACAGCTGATGAACTGCACCCTTCGCGAGTAAATGAAAGATTACATTGGTCCGACATGTAGCACGCACGAAGGAGATGAGAAATAGATACAACGTTTTAGCAGGAAAACTTGATGGAGAAATGGTCACTTGGTATATAGAGAAGCAAGTGGAAGGATAATTTTAAAATGGATTTGACAGAAATGTGCTGTAGGATAACCCAGTCAGTTCAGGCGAAGACTGTTATGGTCTAGTGCAGTGGTATTCAACCTTTTTCGTTCGCGTACCCCCAGATATAATTTCTCTTCAACTTTGTACCCCCAAAGTTGTTGGTGTATAATTCAAGTTATACATAGTATATAATCTACATCTAAAATAAATTAAATAAATTACGTCACTGATTATTCAGTGTTTATCATAAAATAATATATATATTTTTTAAATTTCACGTACCCCCTAAGATGTCTTCGCGTACCCCAGGTTGAATACCACTGGTTTAGTGCATCCATTTTTAAAGGAAATGGTAGCTATACTCTGTGGTTGTTAAGTGTATATCTCTCTGTCTTCCTATATCGTAGTTGATTTTAGCACTTTGAAATGAAATGAAATGTACAGAAACAGAACTTCGGACAGTTTACGATGGGTAGACAAGATACTACATCTCTCTCTCTCAAAAAAGTATGTTCTCTAAGCCTGTCCGATGTATAAAACGCGAGACATGATAAGGCAGCTTCATAATTCATTTTTAACTTAACGAAAACGCTTTTTTTAACTGATTATTGTATATATCGTGCAGTTGCAAGATGATACGTGAATGCTGATTGAAAGAGTTTGGTAGGAAGCGGCCGTGGTCTATTGGAGGCGGCATCCTGGCATTTCGTTGCGGGAACTGAAACCTCTTAGTCAGGGTAAATGGTCTTTGGACCTCCCGGATGCAAGTTAAGAATTCTAATCGCTCACCTTCAGTTTTGAAATAAATAAATATTTACTAAGGGGTACATGATCCTGCAAAATGTTCTAAGTAACAAGTTAACAGAAAGAAACGGCTACTAACTGGTTTATTCTTGTCCAGATACAAAAAAATACGTTCGTATTACGTAGAATTACATATAAGAGTTTGTAAAAGTCGAATATAGTAACTTATTTAAATCAAATTGCGGAAACCCGAGGGGCCCATTGGATTTAAGAAGCTGAGCGGGTCCCAGACCACACTTCCAGCTGACCTGCCAGTCAGTAATGACATGAAGATTGCTCGCTGGCCAAGGGGGCCTTTAAGAACACTGGCCAAAAGGTGGACCTCCCGATGTCGTAAGCTGAGCCGCCGACAGGATGTCGAGAGCGGTAATAAAGAAGAGCTTTCACCCAGCAACGTGACCTCTGCTAATATCCGCAGTGAAGCAACGTGGGACGTCTTTTGCATTTTGAAAGCGTCTGTTCCTGTCCTCAGACTTCTCTGCGTTCCCCTGCAACGCACGTCTTTAGAGTATGCATTCTGCACGTATAACTTAACTGACTTCGTGGAGCGGAGACTTTAATGAGAGGCTGATAATAGGCACGTGTAGTCAAGCGATGTTATTTACCGAATTCACAAAAGCCCAGCACTGAATCCTATCCCGAAGAAGATTAAACCTTTCCACATTTTCTCACACTGTTTTCCTGAGGTCCGTTTTAATTTCAACCTTCCATCTACTCCTAGACCTCCCGAGTGACCTTTTCCGTTCAGGTTTTCCAGCCAGAATTTTGTTAGCATTTCTCATCTCTCCGTTCATTAGTTTCAGAGATGAAACTTGTGGATAAGCGGACTGATTGATACGCACACTCTCTCTTTCCGTTATTCGTTTCTGTTGCGCGCACAAATGTTTTTCTGCAAAGAATCCGCGAAGGTGTAACAGGCAACGTTTGAAACGTAATTTGAAGTTCGTGTATTTTATAGAAACCTTACGTTTTACGGAAAATAATGTATTTTTATCTTGCCTAAAGTATGTTTTTCCAACGTAACTTCTTTGGAACGTTTGTCGCTCGTGTGTGTGGCCTTGTAATCCTGGGGTCTCGGGTTCGATTCCCGGCGGTGCCCGAATTTATAACTTGTGTTGGGCAAGGCCGTGGTCTAGGCAACACGGAGTTTTCCTCCGGGGGCTTCCCCGGTTTCTCCGTGGCACCCCAACAATTACTCCATTCACACACAGAAGAAGGCAATGGCAAACCACTTCTGGATCATCTGCCAAGAACGTATATGAACAGGTCTCAGTCCGAGAAAAGGATGAAAGGATCCTGTTCATATGGACCTGTCCTCATACAGAACACTAAATAAATAAATGATGGATGCGGTGGTCTAGCGGTTAGAACGCTGGCCTTGTAATCGGGTTCGATTCCCGGCGGTGCCCGAATTTATAACTTGTGTTGGGCAAGGCCGTGGTCTAGGCAACACGGAGTTTTCCTCCGTGGCATCGCAACAATTACTCCATTCACACACAGAAGAAGGCAATGGCAAACCACTTCTGGATCATCTGCCAAGAACGTATATGAACAGGTCCCAGTCCGAGAAAAGGATGGAAGGATCCTGTTCATATGGACCTGTCGTCAGACAGAACACTAAATAAATAAATACAGCGGCCGATTTTGTCAGATGCATCGTGCTTCAAACTCGACAACAGAACTACTCAGACTTCGTATGGAATTATTATACTCTCCAGATGAATGCCTCAAGAAAGACACAACTTAACTTCATCATTTCACACTTAGAAAGGTCAGATGAATTTCGTAAATGCTTTTAAGCAGTTCCGTCGTCGTCTTGAACCGATATTACTCCCTTATGGCTCTTAACTGCCTGATTCCCATGCCTTAAACCACAATTTCTCTCATAGTTGTGGTTATCACGTGAACGAAATACTGAAACACCTTAATTTGATCCAGTACAGAAGTTAGTTTTTAATTTTTCGGTTATTTTACTCTCTTCTGCGATCACCCTTGGACGCTGAGCATTTTATGTGTGTTAATCTCCCTCTGCTTTAATTAAAACTTGTCAAATAGCAGACGATTTCTTAATTGCTGCATGTAAATTGTGGAGGCTGTTGGAACATCGAATTGCACATAACATATAGACGCTCGCATACGTAATCACAGTACTAGTTTGTTCTTTGAGAAAACCGTTTCCGAACATTTGTTTGCTTCTCTCCTCGGCATTGCACCGGATGCAGAGAAATCGACACTTCGATGGATAGACAGTCATTGCCAAGCTGATTCGCGCTGATTCACTGTTTAGAAACACTGGCAGGGATTTCCAATAGATTCTTTTAAAATCACGTCGTGTCAAGGTCTTTAAGCCAAGGAGGTTTGCAGACATATATCGGAGTCGTCTAGTCTTGCGTTCGGGAGATACGTGGTTCGAATTCCGGTTATCCTCATGGACAGTTTTTTCCAATGGAATGTTGTACCTTGAAATACGAGGGTCGCTCATTAAGTAATGCCCCACATTTTTTTTCTCAGCCAATAATGAAGATAGAAAAGTGTACTTTTACATGCTTGAGATTTGATGTTTCCCGCGTTCGTGTACGGAGTTTCAAATGATTCCAACCGATAGCGGAGCTGTAGTGAACTGTTAAAATAGCGTCTGTGAACGACTCTCGTTACAAGCAACGAGCTGTAATTGAATTCCTTGTTGCTGAAAAAGAAACGGTGGTGAACATTCATAAACGTTTGTGTGCTGTGTATGGAAGCTGTGCAGTCGATAGGAGCACCGTTGGTCGCTGGGCTAAGAGAGTTAAAGCTTCAGGAAGTGAAGAAACCGAGCTCTGGGCGTCCTGCCACAGCCACCACTCCAGACATGTTGAACCGCGCGGATGCCATTATTCGTGAGGATCGGCGCATCACAACTCGACAATTGGCCCTGTACTTATATAACTTGTGCCATTAATTCTCGCCATATTGGCTTTCTTAATCACCTTCGACATCATATATCCTCTTCAGGTGAAACAACATCTTTACGTAACGTGTAAGAGACCTTGGACTACTTTACGTCGCGTTCATTGACTCGCGGAGTGCTACACCAGCAGCTATCTATCTATCTGTACGCTGATTCCAGAGCAGACCAATAAAAACTGCTGTACGATCGCCAGCAGTGAGTCTTCAGAACGCGAGAAATTGCCGAAGTATCCATTCACTGTGCAGATTTCAGCGGCTTTCCACTTGGTGTCGTTACTTTCTCCTTCGGGATTTGCATCATCGGTATGCGAAAAACTGTACATTTCTTGCCTCCTTGGACTTTTCCGATTACTGTTAATTGACACTGATTAATTTTATTCCCATATATTTCGTCTTTATCGTCTGCTTATTATACTGTAATAGTAGTAGCAATGGGAATATTTCGGTATCTTTAATATAGTTACTTTTACGTAATCGATGCATAAAATCTCTTTACTACGTCCTTGATATACGAGGTGCGATCGGAAAGTTTCCAGACTGCGCCTATAAATAAAAACCCGTACACTTATCTCAGGTATTAAATTCATCCATCACCCTCGAAGTAGTTCCCCTGGGAGTGAACACAACGATCCCAGCGCCGCTGCCAAGCCTCGAAGCATCCCTGGAAATCTTTCTTTGTCAGTCTGCCAAGCACCATCTGCGATTCTGCCTGAATCTCTTCTATCGTCTCAAATCTCCTTCCCTTTAGCTGAATTTTCATCTTTGGGAAGAGGAAGAAGTCACACGGAGCTTAGAAAGGAAGTTGGGGTCGGTTCTTGCAAGATCTTTGAGCTCCTGACAAACGAGAAGTCGATTCTGCTTCTGGTCCAGGAGGCTGATATCCTCACAGACTTTTCGTGGTATTCCTTAGGCCCGCCAGGCCTGGGTGATATAATAAATTCGGCCACTGCAGTGTCCCTCCTACTTCGTTCTCTTCTCCCCAGTCATAATTGTCCTGTGTCTTCTCAACCAGCGCTATATAACATGCAGTTGAGCTCTGTTACATAAATCAAGAAATCAGCGTAAAAATTTGAGCTTCGCGGTTTAATTACAAGCCCGGGTAGGTTAGCTGAAGCGGTAACGCTAATGACTCGTATTTAGGAGATGCTGCCTCAGCATTTATTCGACAATAATAATTTCTGTTAACTCTTTTAAGCACAGTGAACCTCATGTTTTAACATTAAGTAACTTCACGTTTTTCCCACATAACTTATTTAAAGATTTTATATAATCCTCAGAAGTATAAAATCGATCCTTTTAATGGAGACGAATTATGTATCTTTGCGGTAGGGACTGAAGTTTTACGTGTTATTTACATGAACTTCGTGCTTGAAATGCATAACTAATGTGAGGACGAGCACATTATAGGAAGATTTCTGTTTGTCAATGTTCTGTTGCCTGGACATAAGAAATGTTAATCGAAGTATCTGAAGAGAAGGGGCACTTGGGAGAACTATGTCTGACAAATGTAAAACTGTCCGTTTGCTTAACTAAGTACCACAGTGTGAAGACGTATGGTGGAGCGAAGTTATAGCTCCACACTTAGTACGAGATGAAAGTCAGTGGCCAGCTTCAAAGCCGGTCCAGTCGCGGTGACAAACAGAAAAAAATCGTCACTCTGCCGGGAATCGAACCCCGATTGTCCAACCCGCGGTCGAATAATGGATGTGACGGGATGGAATGAATTCATGCAGATGGCTGTCTTCTGGGCGATCGCTGGAATGCAACAAGCGTCTTGAAACGTCGAGGTAAACTTCTACCAGACTGCCCGGCGCTGTAACCCAGAAGACATCCATTTTCGGGACTCACCGCCGTGAATTCGTATTATACGAGAATATGACGTGCTTTCAAAATTAGAGACAGACGCATCTGCGTCCGTCTAACCCGACTTAAGCGATTGTAAGTACAGATCACTGGAGGTGGTATGTGATAGGATAAAGCGTTTACATTGCCGGTGTCACCGGTTGCAGGTCGGTGGTTTCGCCTTTTTGTAGGACGGTGGTGGTGCGGAACGGTACGGCCAACAAATTGCTGACTAGAAACTCGAGCAGAGGCTATAAAAGAGGCCGAATTACATGCGCCAGGCTTCAGTTCGCTTATATGGGAAAACCTCAGCATTTCTAGTGTGGCATCGCCTTAACCATTTCGTCGATTTGGACAGAGATAATGTGTTATGGTTGTGATCTATATTTCTGTGGGACAGTTAAGTGAAGTGTTTATCTGAGTTAATCAACATGGTGTATGCGGACGTATATCGTCTCTTGCTTCTCGTCGCTTTGCTGACAGTCATCCCATCTGTTACCTTGTCAGCTGAAAGCGATTGGGGGTATAGTGATCACAGCATCGAGGACGGCACACCGCATACTAAATTTCGTGATAAAAGAACTTTAGATTTTATCCTTCATGGATTAGCTCAGATGTTGGGATACAGACTACAGCGAAACAACGCTCCGACCTCCACAACACCCCCAAACCCACCCACATCTCCTCCCACCCAACACCTTAAATCATCAGGACAGCCATCTCCTGCTACGCCACCTCAGATAGTGCTTGTGTCTCTTTCAGATGCCGTGGGCTTAAAACGTGAAGGAACAACTACTGCATCAGTGAGACAATCTGGTGATATTGATAAGAGCCATCCCGATGCCAGACACAGGACAGGAAGCCATAATAACGATGGCAGTAGTGATCACCATTACAAGAGTGATTACAGTGATGTTGACGATGGATTTCGCCACAGTGGCTCTAAGCATGCTGAGAATGACAGGGATGGCAATGGTGATGGCAGAAGTAGACTTTACTTCGGAAGAGGCTACAGCAGTGGCAGAGGAGGTTCTGATCGTAGTAAGAATGGTCACAATAGTGACAGAAGTGATCATCACCACAGGAGTGGTCATTCAAATGATAAAGTTAATGAGTCCCTTGAGAGGATTGGTCATTACATTAAGGGTCAATTTAACACCATGAAGGTTAATAAGAATGACAGAAAGGTAGATGAGTTTAAGAATGATCCAGCTGGTAAGCTTGAAGATCATGGCAGAGATCGTGAATGGAGTAAAGAACATGTGAAAAGTGAATATGACAAGATAAAAGGTTTTGAGCGTGCTCAAGATGGCCGTGATGTTTCAGAAGAGAACCGTAATGGAGGCCATGAGGGTGATGTAGCACAAAGAAAAGAGAAAGAAGACACCAGCAAAAGTGATGATGAAGAAATGTTTAATGAAGCACATTTAAAACCACCGGAGAATACCAAACAGAAAGATACATTGACACACAACATTGGACAAGAAGACGATGAGGAAGAAACAGTAGAACAAGAACAAGACCAGAAGTCAACAGAAGAAAATGCTGAAAAGGAAGATGTTGAGCTGGAACATGCGCATAATTCCAAACAAGATAGTGATGAAAAGGACACTGCAGATCAGAAAGAGGATGAGGTGCCCAAAGAGGAGGATGACAGGAAGGAAAAGAAACACCAAGAAGGTGATTACCACAATCAGATTCCTGCTCCTTCATTGCAGACATGGGATGAGGACTTCTGGAATAGCCAATATTCATTTGCAGACAGTAATCCATATAGCTTTGGTTTGCTTGATTCTCATAGGACTCCGGCAGGAGAACAAAAGGGTTTGCCCAAGATTCCGGACTTCTCCTTTATTAGGTCATCAACGCAGCAAGACAATAAGGAGTCAAAGCCATCTCATCCAGAGCATTTCTACAACAGGCCACAATATTTTGATGAACCTGGGTTTGATCCGTTACATGAGTGGCATGTCACCTCAGACAGAAAATCTGAGAAGCCTTCATCAGGGTCAAGTATTCATAAAGAAACATCAGAACCACAAACTGAATTCAAGGAAGAACAGCAAGAAATTTCACATGATTCCAGTGACAGTCCAGAGGAACCTTCTGATTTATCAGGCACTGAGAGCCCCGAGCCTTCCAAACCGCCAACACATAGACTGGATATTACAGACAATCCACCTATACCAATCCATTCAACATCAAAACCTAAACTGGCACAGCTGATACATGAAATGGAGGGAACAAAACAGAATCCGTTGTGGCCGCCGCCTTTTGACCACGCATTTGAAAGCACTGACAGTTCAATTGCTACACAACATCCAAAACAGACAAATGTGACATTAAACAAAAAGTCTCCAGGTAATACTTCTCCATTTCTTCTAAATCTGTACAACTACACATCAATATCTGACTACCTGTTGGATCTGAGTAAGAAAGATTTGCTTCAAAGACAGCTATCTCAACATTCTCCGCAGCACGAAAGTGGTGATCATGCTTCTTTAAACTACAAGTCGCCAGTGCCATATGTAGCAGTTGTGATTCCAAGTCAATCGAAGAATGAACATGTACGGATTAGAGACCACTCCTTACCTCCAGAACCATCATTTGTTGGCATTGTCTACCCACAAGGACTCTCATCTGAGGATGCAAGACAGGCTCTTACTTTTACCTCAACAAAGTCAAAAAGTGTAAAAGATAATAAGGCAATGAAATTTACGCCCTTTACTAAATCTCTGACTTCAAGTCCATCACAAAAAGTACATCATAATGATAAAGACGAAATACAAGACCCACCTTTTGAAACTCATTACAGTTCTTTATACCGTGGCAGTTCCTCAGCATTGGAGTCTACAGCATCCAGTACCACTTCTGTTCCCAATCATGAAAACATTCAGAAGTATCCTGATTCATATTTTAGTACTTTTCTTTACAATCCTGAAATACGTTCCAACTCCAATACACAGCTACAGAATGTCAATTCCTATAATAATGATCACAATTACCAAGAAAACAAATTGCGCATTCCATCACCATTTTCCTCCAATGGAAGGCAACAAGAGTCGAGTACTTTAAAATCACTGAGGCTTGTCGTTCCTGACTTGCAGCCTTACGTATCACCTCATCCCCAATTTTCTCAACTTAGAGTGGTGATTCCAGACTTCCCTGAGAATGAATCTTCCTTTGATTATTCATCAGGCAGTGAGCAGAATGAGTCCAAGAATGCACCCTTTGAAGAACATATTGGGCTTTTGACCATACCACCTCCGACAGCATACAGTGATGAGCCATCAGGTCTGAAGAATCCTGAGAAGTGGGTTCTGGGCGATGATGTAGCCAACACTGAGAATTTGAAGAGCAAGGAGTATATAACACGTGTGTCCAAAGTGAAGGTCACTGGAAGAGTCTACAGCCAGCCTAAGACAAATCTGAGAACTGTTTGAGTTGTAGTTACCAACTCTTTCTGACTGAAACCTGATTTTGGTTCTGAGCCATGAAATTATAAAGAAGGATGGCAATTAATTTTGTGCCTTAGAGTAGGGTTTAAAAAATACACACTTAAAGTTACTAGAATAAGTAATGTTCTGCATTCTAATGTACATTACTGAGCTGAATTATGCTGGAATGTATTTTGCATGTTTGAATATATTTTCTGAAAGGGAAGTGTCTGTAACCTTGTACCTTGATTTTCTACTTACTGCATGTTCTGTGAGATGTATGTGTTTGTGCTGATACACTATGTGTAATAAAATATTAATAGAGTTACTGTATATTTCACTATTCCTCAATTCTGTTTTCTGCTGTGTTCAGTTATCTGTCCTGGCTCGCAGTATATTAATTAATACGACAGAATAAGTGGTGTCAAACATGAAATGTTTTCTACTGATAACCACATCATGATTCTCAAAATGAGAGAAGAAAAGAAGAGGAATGGCTATAGTAAAGTTTCACATATTTAACATCTATCAGCCTGGAATAAATCTGCTATCTTCTGTAGTCTCTGTTGTTCCTAAACTTATTAAGAATTGTCTGAAGCAAGGCAGTACTTTACTGTCATTGCTTTTCAACAGAGTTTACAACTAGTATGGCATGTAATTGTTACAGAGCATGCTTTCACTGTTGGAGACGCTGACAAGAGAGATGCAGTCATCAATAACCAGAGTTTTTGAGCAGAAGACAGGCCATGATTACCAGAATAAAGAAAATGAAACTAAATTTGGGGAAGTTTTGGCTACAGAGGAACACAGACAGGTTAGAAATTGGTGAAATAACCTCTCTAGCCTTTGAGTATGTAACCTTGGGAAGAATGAAGGCACTAAAGTAAAATTTATTTAATTTTAATTTCTGTTAGCATCTCTTAAAATATTATTGAAATTATTTATGTTTTGAGGTTGATGAAGTAGTAATGCTATAGACTTATATTCGAGAAGTACCTAGTTTTACCACTGTGATTGTTACCAGCTATTTTGACTGAAGTGTTTATAGTTTTTCAAAGTCTGTCCATGAGAATGCCAGGATAGTTTCTTCAAATAAACCATGGTAGCCTCCTTTCTGATCTGTGCCATCATTCATGATCATCTCACAATCCCATTCATTGCAATGTAACCGCTGCAGTTGAAACAATATTGTTAAATAACCTCAAGACTCAGACTATTAACATATATGAATATGCACATATATTGTGCATTGAAATTCAGAAGATGGATTCCTTACTTATGTGTATTTGGTTTGTATGCAGAGAGCAGAGGTGTTAGAGTCGGTGGTGCAATCTGGGTATGCAGAGCAAGAGATGCAGATGCTGTATAGACATCTGGTGCAACTGGAGGAGACACTCGTTGCAGAGCGTGATAATGTGATACAGCTACATGAGCGCAGGGCATATCTATCTTCACAGATAAAGGATGCCAAGGTATCCATAAACCCTTTTCCACTATAAAGAATGATTTTTCTCATTCCCTCTAGTCAGGTGCAAGAGTTGTACCTTCAGATAGAATTGCCTATTGCATGGCATGGTGTTGTAACCCACAAGATTATATTCTGCACTTAGCCACTTGTTGAACAGATTAGTATGCATTGTATTAAGGTACATTTTACAGAAATGCCATTAATGATTCATAATTTCTTAATTATGGCAGTGCAACCTGGTAGAGGAGCGAGTCAGCATGGACTCACTGTTCCTTCAAATGGTTCACCTCAGTCAGAGAAATTCTTTCCTGAGAGCAAAACTGTCCTATTCCCGTGCCCAGTACCACTGCCAGCTGACTAATGCCCGTCAAATGCTTGGCTGTCGAAATGCCAAGGTGAATCAGTTAAGGAGAGCTCTGGTCAAAGTGCGGGATCTATGTCACTCTATTGATGGTGGATACCAGGTGAGTGACACCTCATATGAACTTATATATTTTTAGTTTGCACTGGTAGACTTCATTCTTGTGAATCACCCACACTATTCAGGTTACCATATTTCTTAATTAACATGGGATATAAATGATTAGTTTATGTATTTCAGTGTATCGGGTTATTCTCAAGTGCCCCTGAAATTGACTCTTGTGAATAACCTGCTGTAGGTAGAACAGATTGTATTTATGTTAACTAAGAGACGTGATTCATGAAGTAGAGTCCTTCTTCAGATGCTTATAGTCAGTCATTTGGTCAAAAAATCCCTGCCTTTTATGGAATAAAAATGGGATCGTTCATCCTTATCCTTGGCCGGATTAATCCAAGGCATACCCTGCACCGTTATTTTTTTAAGATGCACTTTTTATATTATCCTTCCATTTATGCCAGTTATCTTTCATGTGGTCTATTTCTTTCAGATTTTCTGAAATATTTGTGTGTGCATTTAATTGTATATACTATCAAATGTAATTATTTGTAGTGAAGCATGTTTAACAAAACTGTGGCATGCATTTTGAGAATGATGTGCTGGTGTAATTTTTAATACTATGCAGAACAAATATTTTAACTACATATTTTTATAAAGACAGTATAGCGATAAAGTAGTCATATTATAGAACACCAGAAAACCCGACATTTCTGCAGGTTTAAGCTTTATCTTATGGGAAAAGATATTTTAAACCCCCATACTAAGGGACTACCAGCTGGTATTTAACTCTGTGGTTAACAGTTTAGCGGTATGCTACTGTAACACACATAAAGCTGGGCCTTGCATACAATGCACTACAAAGATGATAAAGTTTAATGGAGCTGAGTGTAGGTTTAATACAACTGCATTGTGTCATCAGATTTCTCACTTTTGCAAACCACAAAATATTATTGACAGACCAGTCTTTTTAGAAATAAATTTGTCCCTGGCAGATTTAATTATTATCACAACTGCTATAGAGATTATATCTCAAGATAATGTATGTTATCTATAAATTGGCTCTGTTTCAGACTCAAAAATATGTATTTTTACAATTACAGTCTTCTGCACTTCATCTATTTCTTCAGGTTCAAGCAGGGAAGCCAGTAAATGTCCTGTTTCAGTCTCAAGATTGTAACCATTAGTAGTGTCAGTAACCGTAATGGTTTTCTATGTTGGATGTTGTGCATGGGACTAGTAATTCGTCCATTTACAAAATAGATGTGCTTTTAAGCCTCAGCCGTTATAGGGCAGAAGAGAATGTAGATAATATATGACTTCTAAAAATAATATTCTTAAAATGTTGGTACTGAAGATCATGTCTGTTGTTTAGACAGTGCTGTGGGAGATTGGGAAGCAGATCCAACTAACAGCAGAGCTGATAGCAAGAGAACATGGCTTGGAGTGGTCACACAGACCTACAGTCACTACTTTGACTGCAGCAGGTTTAAGAGAGTGGTATCAGCAAATACAGCATACTACCATGTGGATCCAGTTGCATATACTTTCATGTCAAAGTGAGTTATATTATTTAGTGAAGCTGAGGGAAGTCCATGCCATTTTTCTAATTATTTTCTTTTGGATGTAAAATTGTTTTTTATAGTGCATTTAATTTTCCAAAAATATTAATGCATATGACAATACAGAGTGGAAGTAGGTAATGTAAACTAATTTTAAATTATCTGCTGTCATCATGGCAAAGCATGCAGAGCTTGTTTAGGGAATAACATATTCAGTGTGTTTCTTCTTCCAGTTTATGTTATTGTCAATTTGTATGCCAAGGAATTTATTTGTTTCCATTTCCTCAATTAATTTGTTGTCAAGACCTATATTTAAACTAGAACATGTCTTGTTCTTAGTAGCAAATTTTTGCAAATGTTTTCATTCTTGTAGCCTTTTAACAGTTCTCGGCAAAGCTTTTGTCCATTCCGTAGTCATTCACTAGGCTGTTAATTTTTTTAATGTAACTTTACTATTGGTTTCATTTTAAAAAAGTTTTATCAGCCTAATGAGGTTCCTTTGTATACCAAATTTAGTAAGAATATAGTATAGTTCTTCAGTACATATAATAAATTTGCTGCTGATTTTGTAATGTATAATGTTAAAATATCGTACATCAAACTCTTTAAAGATGTAAGTTGGACATGTGACCTGGCATTCTTAATAGATATTTGTGGTCACTTTAATAAAGTAATAAATAAACTTTAAGGTATATTCCGGCATGTGACTCGACATTACATGATATACACACACTTCTGAAATAAAATTATCATTATTTGAATTAAAGCTTTTGAATAATAACACTTGTCCCTTGTTCATAATACCAATGAGGGTAAGGAACATAACTTCTAAATCAATAGTCAAATGAAAAGTTGGTATTATGAAGAGAACTTGTGTTTAAGTTACCAAGTTTTTAAAAAAAAAAAATTTTCACAGATGATATTCAACATTCTTCTCAAGAAGAGTGCAATGTAACTGACAGGAGTAGCAGTGTATTCCCACCACAGTACATGGCAAATCAGATGTGCTTATCATTGACACCCGTGAAGGCAGATACATCTAGTCTCCATGTGGCTGGGAACAATTCAGAATTGTCATTTGACTTGGAGCTGAGTTTGGACATGAGTAACACAGTGCAACTAGCTGATAAGCACAAGGCAGATCTCTGTAGCACTACTTGTTCCAGCCTCAGTCAGGACTTGAGCAGGCAGCGTGAAACACCACAAGACAGATATCATATGCAGCACAGGTGAATTTAGATTGTAGTTGTTTCAAAGTATAGTGAATTATTAATTTAAAAAACTAAATTTTCAGTTTACAAAACACTTGCTATTTACAACTAACTCTCTGTTATGAAATTTAATTGTATGGAAAACAAGTTCCTTAAACACATATTTACAGTTTGCTTTGTTGAAATGTACACATCTTGTTGTATACAAATGAAAATGTTTCTTTGGTGCCTGATAAGGAGGCAGGGGGTGTATCAGTCAGTAGTGTCAGTATTGAGGCTATAGACTGGATGACTGAGGTTCGATTCCTAGCAGGGGCAAGAGATTTCTCTTTCAGCTACTGCATCCAAACTGGCTCTGGGGCCCACGCAACCTTCTGTCCAATGGGTACTGGGGCCACTTTCTCCAGGAATAATATGGACTGTACATGAAACTAAGTCCTCACGTCCATATACTACCAAGGTCAAGAATGAGTGTTGCTGTATCTCGACTCTCCTCTGTATCTTACTTTATTTTCTCTTCTAGATTTCTAACAATTCTGGACAACTTGAAGGTCAAGTTGCTTCAACTCACCCACAGTAATGTTCAGGGATCTAACACAGCTGCGAGCATTCAGTGATACACATGTCTTAAGCCCAGCAAATGAAGAATGCAGTGACTGAAAGTGAGGAGATTGCAAGTTTACGTTGTCATAATTTATCTCATTGAATTCAAAGCCTGTATCATTCATGCAGCTCCTCTCGTGCATGCCCAAACTCCAGTGCGGTGGTGCACCATCCTTCTGGAAAGTTACATTACGTTGCTGAGGGAGGGCAAATTGTTTAAGCATCTGGTAAATGTTCCCAGTTACAGTTGGATCATTGAATAAGGGCACATTAATTCTGATAATTCTGTCTTTCATCATTCCACAACAAAGATTGACCTTTTTGCTGTCCCTGACATGTTCCTGAACGCTGTGTGGGGTTTTTTGATCCCCAGATGCATATGTTGCAGCGATTCACTTTACCACAGGTATGAAAGGTTGTTTCATCTGAAAACATGGTAATTGGGGTTCTGATCAATATGGTCAAGCATCTCGATGGCAAACTGTTGTCATTGTAGTCAATCATTTGACTGGAAGGCCTGCATAATTTGGATTTTGTACTCACCTCGTAATAAGTATCATATTTCTTACTTGCTTTCTCCTTAGACACTTCAGAGAAATGCAGTGTGCATTTCTTGTATTGGATTCATTATAGTAGATGGTGGAACTGAAATATATCTGTGAATATTTTAAAAATTATGCTGTTTTAAGTGCATATGTAATAAAATGGAAATATAATATGTGTTGTTAATTGAGATCCTTTATTTCTCGTTGTTTTAATTTATACATATCTTTTATCATTTCACAATTACTAGTTACCCATTCTCCATTATATGAAGGAGTTTGTTCTTCTTTGGATACACTTTTAATTACCAGGTAAAAAGGACATTTTCTTCTGTGTTAAACCAATGTCAGAGTTTCTCCTTTTGTACGTAACTTGCAGTTTGAAAAATTTACCTATGGTTTGGATTCTCTCTGAAGGCATGAATATTTGTATTTGAATTCTCTATCATATCTCCATTATTCTTTCAGCAAGAGGGAAATATGTCAGGCTTAAATAACAAACCTAATAGTAAAGTATGATACATTAACAAAATCATACTATTGTGTAGTTCTTGTTATGAATCTGAAGGTATGATTATTCATTTAATCATCTTGGAACTGAAGAAGTTTTGTAGCTGGTTTTATCATCTCAGCTTACTATGGTTAACTTTATCACAGTTGTGAGGTAAATACAATGGTAATAACCACATGAGGAATCAGTTGCTTATGGATCTGATGTAATGTATCTGTTGATGGTATATGTTCTGCAAGTATATTCCAAAGACTTTTGTGGATAATTGGAACTGTGTTCAACAGCCTGCTTGTTTAAGGTAAGTAAAGTTTTCTGATGATGGTGTAGTTAAGTTGAATATTTGGAAATTGTCAATAGTATTGGATATTTGTTAAAACCAAGATTATGGAGAAAGTTTCAGAGACTGGATGTCTGTGAAACGTAGTTTTTAACAAATAACCAGGTATAAAGTGAAGCTTTTGTGGTAACTGAAGAAAGATTCTCGGGATACAAGCTGCATAACGAAGTAATCATTGAGTTCATCCTAATTGCCCTGACTAAACATGTACATTTTTGAGATGTCTTTTTCTCATTTAATGAATAAATATCTACTGCAGAATTTTTTTGGGAAAACGGATCAAACATATTTTTATGTTAACTTTTTTTTTTCATGTTGTTCTTCCCGCTTTAAAAATGTGATACCTAACATTACCACTAGCTCGCGCTATAGGAATCAAAGCAGCCAATGCAATCAGCATGCCCCTCTGAGTTGAATAGGTATGTGTATTTTCAATTTTATGTTGGCTAACCTGTCCTGTGGTGAGTGACCGGTGGGTAAGTGGTCTGTGGGGTTCGCGGGTTTGGGTAATTTTTTTTTGGGGGAAGTGAAATTTTTGAAAGGAAAATGCCACCAAAGAAACGTGAAAAGGAGCCTGAAACATCTAAAAATACAAGAATGGATCAGATACAGGCGGATCATGAATTATTTCTGCAAGCATTTGAAAGTAAGTAGAACCCTTATTCCACTTGTAATAACCACATTCTGAGCGTTCTTTCAGTGCACCTAGTAGCTTTGTCCAGGAGTTCATGGCAGAAGTAAGCTAGGGGCAGTTCGTTTTTGTGCATAGTTTGTAAATGAGAAGGTTGATGTTCATTGGTATGCAGTGAATGGTTTAACGTACATCGTTGTTCTAAGGTTCACGCACGATTTTACCGTTTGTTCAGTTGCGTGCAAATAAATTGAAGATATTTTATAGTTGGAAGTTCGAAATATATTGAGTTTTTCATAATGTGCATGGCGCTGTAGTTACATTTTTCGCAGAACGCACCTTTTTTTTAATCCGATGGAGTACAGAAAGGTTTCTTAGCAGGCTGAACAAAATGTATAGATATGATAATCTTTTCACAAAACTGGTGTGGTTGAATTTTCGTAATTTTATTTATGACATCTTCAACTAGCATATTGTGATTGTGATGCCATGTGTTATTCGAATTTAAATAAATTATGTTAGAATGCCGTGTTATGCTTTTAGTTACAAGTAGCATTTACTAATTTTATGGCCTATCCATTTACTGTTGATAATTTTCAATGTTGAATACTTTCATATTTGTATGTATTAAAAATTGAGATATTTGAGTTTAGTAAACAAATGGCCATAGATTACTAGCAAAAGAGTCATAATGTAAGCACATATTTAGTTTCTTGTGATTTTGTAACTTTGGTTTTAGGGGAGATAATTCCAACAATATAAGTGCCCATGTCCAGGTTAAATAATCCAGTATCCACTGTTGCATTTAATGCTCCCAATACCTTATCAAAGTAAAAAATGATCCTGTTGCATTGATCGTAAACCATTGTAGGTACCATGTCCAATACTCCATTCTTGGTTGATAACTCGTTATAAATCAAATGGTGAAGATAATTTGGTCTTGCAGATATTACACAATTCAACATTTTAAAGTTTGGATATAGTATATAAAAAAGGTGTTGATTGCTCACTGAACACTATGTGAACACTGTGACGCTATTTGTAAACATTACTAGATTATTAAAAAATGCTAACATGATCTAAAGTAAAGTAACTTAACATTATTAGTGACATAATGATGGGTGTAGTCACATCACTCATTTAACCTCTTCAATTCAGACTAATGCATACTGTGAAAACTCAAATACCTGTCCTATGACTGACTCATCCACCTTCCTGATATAGTCTTAGGTATATGATGTAGTTGTATATGGTTGTCAGGCCAAGCAATATACCAAATCAAATTGTGATGAAAGGAATTCATCTTTGTGACATTTGTTATTATTACCTTGGATGTGCATTGCATTGTTTCCAGTGTCTCTTGGTTTTCATTTTCTGCTAAGAATGTTTTTTAGTTAAAAAGAATGTGAATTTATTATACAGAATTATTGCATGTTTCCAAAATACAGGTACCAGATACAAATATAACATTTATGTGCCAAACCCTAACATCAGTAAATATTAAAAAAAGTTTACTTCACTGGGATTCAGATATTCAGTAATCTCCCCTCCCCCCCCAAAAAACCCCAGAAGTCTGAACCACAATATAAAGAAGTTTAAGCCAGCACCATCCTACTCCTGCTCCAAATAATAATTTACCCCAACAAAAAATTCTCAAGTATTATAAATACATGTAAGCAATAATGGTGATGCTTTCTTATGTAATTTACTTTTGCTGTATGTAAATCACTGTCATAACTTTTTAGTTTATATTTGTATTAGAAACAAGTATTTTATTTGTGCTGTGACATGTTCTACACCCTTTGCTGAGACCTGTGAAGGATCTGGAATGTAAATAAATTCAACTCTGGAGGGTGTCCCAAAAATGTATATACACAAGGTTAATATTCTGTATTATAATGTGTATACATCTTTTTGGGACACCTATATTCATTATTTTTAAAATTTCAGATTTAACAGCCACTGTTTCCAAACTTAGTATGAGGAGCTGCATAATTTATGATTTATGTTCAGGCATTACCATATTGATTAATTGACAATAATTACTGTTTGTATTGATTTACAGATATTTATTTAAACAGGTAACATGTTTTCACTTAGTGATGTTGAGCCCTCTGTACACAATTTAATTTCTGTTGTTAGAATAGAATTTTTTTATGTTCCATAGTTCCTTCATAGGCCCAAGGTAAGAATGTGGAACATGTCATATCACATGTACAATACTTATTTCTAATACAAATTACATAGTTATTATGCTTTTTATAATTGTTATTAAATGTATCTATTTTTATATATTTGGTACTGAAGATGGCTCTCTTCTGGGTTGTTGCACCATGTAGTCTGGTAGAAATTTACTGACATTTCGGAGGTTATTTCTGCTTCCATCTTACTCATCACCCTGATGATTATATTTACATGATCAGATGGGCAGGGTTTGTAGCATGCACAAGGAAGATAAATGTGTAAAATGTTTGTCTCAGAAGCCTGAAGATTAGAATTAAAATTTGAAGGAAGTTTAACCTGGGGGTATGTGGCACATTCTTGTGAATTTTGGAATGAGCCTCGTAATTTTAGCCGAATGACTCAGCTTTTCGATACTAATTTCGTACTAATGAACTTCTATGCTCATTAATGGGATCAGATGGAATTAACCTGAGTGTTCGTAACAATAACAGTTCAGGCTTCACATATAATTATGTGGTTTTCCAAATCATCATCTCCCATTTTACCTTAGAAGGATCGAATGTATTCGCGTCCTGGTGCTTACTTTATGGTCTTGTGTATCAAATTGGCTGCATGTTCCAAAACAGCAGCCTTAAATTTATGATTTTGTATTGAGAGTGCTTTATTAATGCGAGTTTATTCAGATGTAATAAACTATGCTCACGTGCCTTGTATATCCATCATTAATTTATATGTGTAATTGCAGTAATAATAGCAAACCAAGTGAAACAATCCGTGATATTTAGTATATCGCCATCTTTTGAGGGGTTGAAGTATTGCTAATGCGTTGGCAGCTACTCAAGGTCAGACACAACTAACATTCTCGTAGCGACTGGTTCATTGGCCAGTAATTTCCGCATGGGACTATTACGTGGCACTTTTCAGAAACAGGAAGACGACACTTTACAGTATTCGAAGAATAAAATTAGCATTGAGGATATGAGATTTGAGTTTGCCACAAGGATTCGATAAGGAAGTAACGATGCTACAATGTTTGTTTTCACTGCTGGAGACACACCTATCTACGTGCATACACATACACGCGCGCGGCCGTGGGGCATATAATATTCCAACTACATCCGGAATTATACGCAACTTGGAACTTAAACTTGAAATAAAATTATTACCTTATAGATAAAGGCTTGTTTGAGCCTATGCACCACAGGGGGCGTGGAGGTAAAACCACACAATCTAGTCTTTGGAGTGAGTACCCCCTGTACCCATTGGATAAAAGGTTTAGTGGGCCCCAGGTCAGGTCTGGCAGTGGTGACAAAGGTAGAAGTCCTTGCCAGGAGTTGAACTCCAATCTGTCGAGCCCATTGCCACTTATATAAGTAATAGTACAAAGAGCTGAATAATTTATATCATGAACACATCAGTTTTTTAATATCACTTTCTGGGTTTTGTCACTTCTGATATATGCCATTGCATAAGACACCTACCCTTCTACAAACGTTGCTGAGTGTGAATATAATTAATAGCAGCTTCTATGCATAAAATATAACATTAACAGACCTTCACTGTAAAAACCCACAATGATTGTGGCTGGAATAAATGTCTTCCATACTTGCAGATAAAGTGCATAATCTTATTCCTTATGTTGAAAATCACCTTTTAGTTCTGTCATGTTTGCCTGTCCACATTAAATTCTTAGATTGTAAGAGTGCCCCAACCATTGAACTGATTTTAATGAAACTTGGTGTAGTAGACTTAGCTAGCATAAAATCTTGTTTGAAGTACCTAATAAAAATACCACTTGGAACCACCTGAAGATGACCAATTTATGTCAAAACATGTAGTGGTTCTTAATAAACATTAAGACTAAAGTAAAAAATTGTTGTGTAGATGGACTTCGGCATAACAATCAACACACAACAGGATGTTTCCCTTAAAACTGAATTTTTTTGTAGTTAAAGATTAGCGGTGTAAGAATAAGTTAATTTTTTTGCTTCAAGTCAGGTAGAAGAAGTTTGTAGTAATCTTCTTATTATGTTATTTGTTGTGTTTTATTTCTGTATAGAACCAACACAGATCTACAGATTTCTGCGGACCAGGAACATGCTGTCGGTAAGTTTCCTTGTTTTCGTATTTCAGGGTTTGAAGTTACAGTGTTCCGCACAATCTGATTCTGTATAACATCACAAATGGGTATTCATCTAATTTCTCACAATATAAGTACTCTTCATAAATATATTTTAACACTGAAGCAGTGGCTGTTGATTTGGAACGTTGATATATGAGTGCATGTGCATATCCTATTCAAGTAACACGAAATGTGAGTGCAACAGGATCATTGTTTTGTGCCATTTTAGAAATATATATGAAACTATTAATAAAATCTTTACATATTGATAATTAATTTTGATGAGTAAATCTGAAATGATTTTGATACATACAAATTAAATTCTTTGCACTGCTCTTTTACATATGGATCTAAATTAGGGTTGTACATAATCTTCACTGGAGAATTACACCGAATGTTATTTGTAAACATTATATTAACATACTTGGTGAAATAATACATGGCAGTGAAATAGTCAATAAGTTTTTACTTAAATACAGTCTTTGTCTCATAAGTTCAGAAGTGTCTACAGCCTTTCATTAAAATCTTAATGAGAGCTTCAGGACTTGAAAGCCGTAAGGTAAATATGATTAGCGTGTAATACATTATTTCTCTCATTATTGTGTCAAGTAATGCCTAAAAACCTAACTGCTGATATTTTTTAGGGGTAATATCTTGTTATAATAGGGTCCAGTGTCCTGTAGTGGGTTCAGTGCATTCTGGGCCACTATTGACGGATAAAATTGATAAGCATGTCTAGAACAGTTGAAGATCCACCATGAATTTAATTGCATCTGAAATTCACCATTTTAAGTTATTGAAAAATAAGATATGTGTAGCTACTACTGTATGATTTTGCCAAAAATTAAATAAAATTGACTAATTTTTTATGTTTCTCTGTACATATGATTGTGGACTGTCTTTGAATGGCTTAACCTTTGTACTGAATTGAGTATCTACCATATGGTTCAGTAAGAGGGACTCAGAAAATTCTTTTTCTTATGCAATATGGTAGTCTGGCAAAACAGAACGGTTAGTACTGTAGTTTTTTATATGGTATGAATAACTATGAAGGGATTATATATCACGAGAATGAAATAAAATGCAAGGATTTCTTTATCAAATAAATTATTTGTAATTGTAGACAGTTTTTATAATAATAAATTGTCTATATCTTTGGTGATTTTACTCATTGTAATTATATACCTCTTTCTTTTCCCAGCCTGTTTTTTTGAACAGGACTCTCAGCTACATGAAACAACGTATGTCTCGCTCCCATAAACATCGTAAGGGATTTAAAGTTGACTGTTTATTGGACAGAATTAACATGAAGAACAGAGAAATTCGACCTGGTAATCTTGAAGGGTACATGACCCTCACTTTCCTTGGATTCTATGATAAGAAAGGTAACTTCCTTTTTCTCCTTTCTTCTCAGTTGTCCATGATGTCAGTAATAACTTTACAAATGCAATTCATATTGTGGGCTTAAACTAAGAGAATGTTTGAGGTTTTTATTTTTATCTTATCTTTTAAGTGGATACCCATCAAGAACCAGTAAAAGTAGAAACTCTTCTGCTTAAAATTTGTCACAAGAAGAGGAAAGATGTGTCATCTCCTATAATGCAGGTTAGTATGCCAATATTTTCTCTTAATAAAGAACGGGAAGTTCTTTAGTAGTCAGACAGTGCAGTAGTTTGAGCTCCATTTACATACTGTGTATATTGTTAGCATTTTTGGATTTTAGCGAGTTATACAATTTTTGTTGGTTGGCCCCATTTATGTCCCTAGAGGGCTGTACTGGTGGGTGTGTAGTGTCTAATCATGCCTGTTTGAGTGTCAACACTTTGGTATTTATGTGTTATATTTTTGTTTTGGTGGATTAATTTTATATAGCTTTAGTTGTCCAAACTAGTTTTTCCCACAACAAGCTTAAAAAGAATTTATGTTTTTCATTTTTAGATGACGGTGGGCACAAGCGAGGTGCCTATTAATCCGTCCGAAGACCACCCTCCTCCGAAAGCTCCAACAATATCAATACCAACAGAATCATTTAATCTGTCTAACGGCCATCTGGTCAAATCATATGTATTACTTTTACGAGTGTCGTGTATGTCAAATGGTTTACTCATGCCAAACGGAGATGTAGACATGGGTGAGTGTGATAATATAAAATTATTCTTTAAGATGTGAAGTGCTATAGTATTTTGTTGCATTTAATACATAATTTCCCTGCATCTTACTTTTTAGGAAGTGGTTATTGTTTTGTTGGCCTTAACAGTTTTGTCTTATATGCCCCATATGTATTACAGGTTTTTCTTCATTTACAGCAAACAATTTTTTAAGTTTTTTTTAATCTGATGCACATTTTCCTGCTGAGATTGCCTGGAGAAATCCAGTTAAAAGAAAGGAAAGATTGCTTCTTGTCTATTTACCATGTATGAAGTTCATATCATTAGCATGATAATTTGTGGCTTGTCAGTATAAAAAATTGAATTCTTTATTTTTTATGTGCAGTTTTATTTATGATAAAGTATCCTGAGATATACTGATTACTGTATGTGGAAACTTAAGTAGATGGACAGCATGCCATGAATTTTAATGTCTCTGTGAATATGTTTTATAATATATTGTCTTAGATTTAATTTACTCTAGTGAAGAACAAGAATTCTCAATATTTTAATAAATTTATGATTTTATAATGTATTATGAATTTTTAAACATTTTGCAGCATATATAAATATTAGTAGATGAGAAACATACTACAAATTCTTTCCTGCCTTCCTGAGAGTCCACATTATTCAGTTTGTAAACTAGTGGCCAACCAGATATTATTGGACCATTGGGTTTTAATTAAGTGATTTTATGTTAAGAACCAGCGCAGAAGAGGAGGAAGTCATCAGGTCCACTGAAGGGAACGGTGGAGGAGACAAAGTTGTTTGGCTCTGAATTGATTGTCTATGATAAACATAATCGTTGCCTTCTGACTGACGGAGATTATGAATTGGTACTCCAGGAAGTGCAGGCTAATGTGAAGGGTTCACCCAAGAAACTCTCCTCCTGGGAAAGTATTGGTGAAATAAAGGAAGTAAGCGGTTTTCATTCTTTTATGAATGCACATCCAAAATTAGATCCCTTTCTATTATTATTGCCACATTTATCTTAACATCAGCTTTTTCCTCTTGCAAATTTTACATTAAAGATCCCAGCATGCGTCTTAATAAGAGAATTTGGACTTTGGTGTGTCATACTTTATTTAGAAATTAGGCTACTTTCTCAGCAGTTGGTTATTTGAGGCGTATGACGGATAATTGCAGAAATCATAAATAAAGTGAAAATATCTTGAAAAAATTGATAATAATGCGTCATAAAAGAGTCTTCAGGTTGGCAGCAAGGTGGCATCACTGTAGTACAGAGTAAAGTAAAGTAAAGTAAAGTTTGTCCCACTATACGCCATGTAGGCGCTTGGGGGGAGTGGAGGTATAGCTCCTCTCTTCCTTGACCTCGGCACTAGATGGGGGTGAGTGGTCAGCATCACGCCCCGGCCGGCTTTACCCCCGGGAAAGGACCCCGGTACCCATTGTAGAGGAGGCTGGGTGGGCCCCAGAGCCGGTCTGGACGCAGAGGCTAGAGGAAAAATCCTTTGCCCCCGTCGGGGATCGAACCCCGGTCGTCCAGCCCGTAGCTAGTCACTATACTGACTGAGCTATCCCGGCTCATGTAGTACAGAGTTCCTACACTATATGATAGTGAGACATTGTGATTAGCTTTCCTGTTTCGTATTCAGAAGGCCCTGAGTTAAGATCTTGGCCCAGGGAATGGCTGTTCTGAGGGGTTTTGTGGTTTTCCCCAGCCCCTGTAGGCATATAAGGGGTAGTATATTAAATTAGGTCATGACCCATTCATTCCATATTCTTTTCAATTTATTACTCATCCTGTAATTTGATGCTATGTAATCAGAACTAATGACAATGTCATGAACCTTTATTAGCCAGTATTGGCAAGTGGTTAGCACTCAGTTTTCACTCAGACTGGCTATTATATCAGAGTTTCCTTCCATATCCTTTCCAGATCATTATTAATCATCTGATGCTTTGTAGTCTTCTCTACTGATAATATTGTTGAACCACAAATGTACAAGATTTAAGGACCCTAAATGAAGGGACCTTAGTGTTGCTCTCACCTTAAATGTGCATACATCTTGATATTGCTAGGAAGTGAAGAAAGGGGGCATACACCAAACATTGTGGTGATTTCATAAGGGTATTGCATTTCCTTGACAAATTAAAGTAAACTAGTAATGAAGTAAAATGGCAGTGAAGACAGAAATATTTTACTTTTAACTTTCTGCCTTCTGGAAAAGAGTATTCATCTTACTAGTGGGTGTGTGATATTGGAATATGTAACACTTTTTTGAACAGCAGTATTTGCTTCAGTTATCTTTCTTAATGAAAGTCATAATTCTGTTTATATCTCGAATGTGTTTGTACATAAGATTATAAGTATAAATTCAGAAGTCCAGATGCAGTAATTCTTCTGTATAGGAATGTGGTCCATTTGAAGTGTTCAGTAAAGGTCCAACCCTAAAGTTCCATCTTAGTTGGACAACTGAACCCAGTAATGGACTAGTAGATCGGCCAAAACCTCTCTGCCCTCAAGACCATTCACTGGATTCTAGCAGTAATAAGGAGAACAGACCTGGTAAGCCGACTACAGTACAGTTCATATTTGTCTGTGTTTAAGCAGCATGCTGTGAAGATATATGAGGGAAATGGAGGAATTGTTACAAATGTATAAAGAAAATTATTATTTTGTGTTAATGTGATAAGGTAGTGAAGTTTATTTGTCTTTTTTGTGGGTGTCATTGTATGGAGTAGTTTGCATTGGTTTGAGGAACATGGAAACTACAGTATTGAACACAGCTTATGCTGTTATATTTTTTTTCTCGATATCTGTAAATGCTGGAGATGCTCCCAAATATATAATATCAACCTGTATCCAATGGTTGATATGTGATTGGCCTTTGGGAAAAATAAGAGTCATGCTTATCCTTCTGGCTTGTGTATTGAGGTAGCTTGTCAGGGCGGAATAGTACTGAGACAGTTTTAGGAAATTACTTTTGACAAACAGTGATTTGTCAGGAGAGAATATTAATGTGAGACGATCTTAGGAATTATTTTCAGCATGCGAATGAGTCAAAGCAAAGACTGAATTGTTAAGGTGTTTTCCTCAGAAAGAAATAGTATTAATTTATCTTTACATTTTTATGTGTTTGTTGTCTGTTGCCAGCTAGCTTCTGTAAATGCCCTCATTTTAGCCTTTTGCAGTGTCAGTTTGCAATACATAAAGGAGACAGTCTGCTGTAGTGCACTTAAATAAAACTGGTGTGTTAGTTTGGCCCCTTGCAAAATATCATTCATCATAACGTCATGAAATTACATATATTTAAATGTGATGACTTTCACATTACAGCTTCATGTGGCTTGCATGACACCAGTTTTCCATAGGTAAGCTTAATAGTGGTGTTAAGGAAATAAAGTCCATCTTCTTGTTTGAATGTTCTGTCATAACTGTGAAGCTTGTGAACAGGTTATTTGAGAACCAAAACAATGAACAGAAATAGGGTTTGTGATGAAGTGAATAAGAATGATAACTTCAGCAAATTTTGTTATTATTACTTACTTCAGAATCTTATCCCATCTTTTTTCCAACACAGTATTAAATAATGAATTTTTATTTGTAAAATAGTAATGTTGCTATTTGTTTTGTGTGGGTGTGAAACATTGTCTCTTACTTAGAGGGAAGGACATAATGTGCAGATGTTTAGAAATGAAGTTCTCAGTACCTGTGAGGGATGAATTTAGTTGGAAACGTGATAATTGTGACACATTTTCCAGAATTTGAACTTTGACCTGTCCTAATGGTGACATCAGATGTGTCTGGAGTCAATTACTTTTCTCTCAGATGAGAGTAAAGTGTTTTGAGTAATTGATTTTTCTTTGGCTTAATTGTATTACTGGAATTGTAAATGTAATTCTTTTTATTTGCTTCATCAAAATCTAAATGAATTCCTAATAATTTAAAGGAAAAAGGAAGTGCTACTTATTTACACTACATCAATGGGTTGTTTGCATACTGATGGTAAACTTGGGCCCATATGCTGTGGTATTGATTAACATATTTCTCTATGTAATGGAATAAGCTCAAGAAAGTATTTATACTCTATATAAAAGTGGTAATTAAAATTAAGGGAAAATTGAAATGGCTCAACATCCCGAACATAACATTTATTGAAAATCCTTGCAGCCATTCTTAAGTTTTATGCATACAGACAGCTGGACAGAGCACTTTTAATAGTCACTACACAAGGTTGCAAACATGACATAAAATGATAGTTGAACAGTTATTCAAAAGAGATGATGGAGGCCACAAGGGCCTCTGAAACATTGGTAAACTTCTACCAGATTGCATTGTGCTTCAACCCAAAAGACCGCCATTTTTACGAGAACCACAAGGACGTCAAATCCTACTTAGTTGTGAATGGAAATTATTCCATTTTGAAAGTTCTGAAAGTGTATGCCCCATAATATGTACCAATATATGGTGCTCAGAAATAAGTTTAAAATATTTCTAAAAACTTAAAATTTGTCACTGTAGAAATTTCATTTCAGTTAGTAATTACCCTTTTCATGTTACAGAGCGATGCAATAACAACAACAACAACAACAGCAGCAACAGCAACATTAGTAATGGTAACAGCAGCAGTGGCAGCATTACAAATGGCACCACCATAACTGCCACTGGGAGCAGTGGAAGGGTGTGCCAGGTGGAGGAGCCACAGAGGCTGCAAATAGTTTATCAGTTCCTCTATAATAACAATAGCCGACAGCAGACGGAAGCCTGCGAGGATCTACACTGCCCCTGGTGTTCACTGGATTGTGTTTCCTTATATGCTCTTCTGAAGCATCTCAAGCTGTGTCACTCCAGGTTCACTTTCACATATGTGGTAAGATGAATTTTACCGCCTCTAATTATTTATCCAAAGAACTATCCTGCAGGTTAAAACTGATTACATTTGTAATTTGCTTCCAGTTACTCACAAGAAAATATTGTTACGCAGTACAACCAAAATCAGATTTCTCAGCCTTATCCCTTTCATTGTACAGAATCATGCACAAGTACAGTGTGTCTGTAAAGTAAAGTACAGTCTTTCGTGTTTAGTGACAACAGTTAATGCTAGAAACATGACTGAAACACAGATTGGAAGAGAAACTATGAAAATTGTTAAATTTAATGAAAACATGATTTGTTATTCTGCTTATGCCCTTTTGGCATTCAAATTCTTACCCCCACGTGTCGTTGATTCTTTACTTCAAAATCTCCGTATCATTGATTTTCATTCTTGGCAGAACTTGTTTTACATCGACCTGTAGGTGAACATAGCTTAGTGAAATTTGGAGATCAATGTTTAACCTCTTCCAGTCCGCCGCTAGGAAATGTTCTATTAGACTTTGGTAAATAATGTGTGGAAATGTTGAAACTTTCTGTTACCACAAATTAAATACAGTACAGTAATCTCAGCATAATAGGAACCCACTTCCCCATGCAGAAACTTTATATTGATGTAAATTAACATTTCCACGGCAGTGAATTGGAAGAAGATATACAAAACCTTTGTCACCTTGTTCCCCATATCTTACTCTGTCAAACTTTGGTTGTGGTACTTCTTAAACAAGTAATATTAAGTGACTCTTGAGTCATTAAACTCCAGATTTTCTCACATGGCTGTGACATGAATTAAAATACTGACGAGATATGACACCAGCAAACGGGTTTCACATTGAATTTCACTTAAAAACAGGTAAACTTCAACAGTTTCTCTTTCTTTCTTTCCTTTTTGCTTTTTATTTTTTATGTATGGTTAGCATTAATTATTAGAACATACCCAAGCAAAAAAATTGTACCACAACTTCACACACACTGATTGTGTGGGAATCAAGAACAAGGATAATGTGTTGGTAACATTGTTATTTGTATAGATGTAGAAGTAACTGTTTAAAAAAAGAAGGAATCCTTTTCTTAGATGAGGCTAAAGACTTCATTGATATTCTGAGGGGTATACTTAGGAGGAGAAACCTAAGAAAAATTATCTTTGTGCTGAGTGAGTCAGGTCAGTAAAATGACTAGTTGCAAGCTTAATGACTGATGTTGAATTCCCAGCAGGGGCGGGGATAATATATTTTTATAAACCATCACATCTGTGTTGCGTCTGAGGGCTACCCTGTCTCCTCTGCAATGGTTGCTGTGGGCATATACCTTATAGCTGTGTGATGGAGTGTAAAACTGACTACTGTTCGTTACTGTAATCTTGAGACTTGCGGGGTGAGGAAGTGGGGTGAAGGAGGAAAGATAGCATCTGCTATGCAGTAGCCTTTAAAGTCAAGGATGGAGCTTTACCTTTACTGCATGCCGTGGCACTTAGGATCACGGACAGTTTACTCACATTTTTTATTCACACGTTTGAAAATACTGTTTGTGTTCTAGCAATAGGAATCCATATGTATTCGACACATTTGTCTAAATCTTTGGGGAAATTATGTGATGGATGTGTTAAAAGCTGGAAAACCGCATGGTATGCCTTCAGCAGGAAAGTCCGAAAGTTACTGGATGTTGTGATACTGGAATTCCATGTGTTTCTGACTTGTATTTGTAAATGTGTAGCATCGTTCCTTCAAATGAGAACCACTGTGAACCCCAGCAAACTTGGAAAGTGTTCATCATATCTGAGTGGAAAGATTCTGCTCTTCTGATACTGGTAAAAGATAATATAGACAAAACAAGAACATGTTTGTTGGCAGTTCGCAGTTGTGTTGCCAACCTCACCAAATTAAATTTTACTGGTCAGATTACATTCTGTATTTTGTTAGTGTTTTGTGTCTGTGCTTCAAATGTCTTCTTGTTTTCCACATAGAATGAGCTTATTAATGTTAAAGTAATGATGATATGTGAAATATTAATAAATGTTTAGTTGAAACTGCAGATATGGTATATTTAATTCTGTACATTAATTTATTTTTCAGCCCATACCACAAGGTGCTCGCATTGATGTGGCTATCAATGAATGTTATGATGGTTCATATACTGGAAGCCCTCATGACCTCATTTCACAACCTCCAGGATTTGCTTTCTCTCGCAATGGCCCTGTTAGACGAACATCTGTATCCAACATCCTTGTTTGCCGTCCTAAACGGCCCAAGCCAAGTCTTTCAGAATTTCTTGAACTTGATGAAAATGAATTTGATGGACAGCGACCATATATTACAGGACATAACAGGTATCAAGCCTTTGGTTCTGAAACTTGTCGAAATAATTAAGATTTTAGTCCATACTGTAAAGAAAACAACCTGCCAACATTGTAAAGACCGTCTGGTTGATCCTGTTCAGAAAATAATCACTGTCTATTCTCAGAATCATATGAAAACCCACTCCATGGGCAAAATGCAGGATTACTGAATGTCAAAGCAGGTGGTGCCTATAATTACCTTTCGACAGTATTTATTTTCTCTACAAAAATTACTTTGTTGAAAGTGTCCAGTAATTTTGGTTGAAGGTCTGAGCAAATTTCTTGTCATATTTTGCTGGCCATCTGAGATATGTTGATACCATTTAGACCAGACTTTGTGGTCAAATCTTTAGTTGGTCAGTATTAGTCTCACAGTTTCTATTTACACTCATTTCTTCTATTTTTATAAACAACCACTGGATGATCATTTTTCACTATTTCAATCATATTTAGATCACAATGTTGCCATAACACGAAATTAAAGTTTTATTAACAATAAAAGTACCTCAGGCTTTCTGCTCATAAAAATTGGTTGTATTTTTTTTGTAGCTCTGTTTACTTTTCTTGATTACTGTACATTCCATTTACTAAATAGCTTATTATGTGCTTGTTATATCTTATATTTTGTGAACACTGGCTCTCTTGTTCATTTACATGCATTCTGGTTTCAAGCATTATCATCTTTCTCATTACATTATAGGCTGTATCATCATACAACTACATGTTTGCCTATTTACCCAAAAGAGATGGATGTTGATTCAGAAGGAGAACATGATCCTAAATGGTTGCAGACTAAGACAATGATGATGATCGATGATTTCACTGATGTCAATGAAGGAGAGAAGGAACTGATGAAGATGTGGAATTTGCACGTTATGAAACATGGGTGAGGAAGAGTTCTTTACTGACTTTTCTTCGAGTTGTTCAGTCACTAGCCATGTGCCTTTGAATAATGTAGAAAACTTCATCTCCTCAATTCACCTGCTAGTTCTCCATTTGAAGTGTTATTTACATGGGAGTTTGATTACTCTGTTACCTTTTGAACTACTCTTATTGATTTGCTGGCTTAATAATGGGAATATGTTAATGTTATTCAATTCAATTCAATTCATTTATTAAAGTGCTTGACAACAGCCAAGCACTAAACAACAATACAAACATTACAAAACAAAAGCAAACAAACAATGAACTGAATAATAATTCAATTCAATTCAATTAATTTATTTAAGTGCTTGACAACAGCCAGATAAGGCCAATAACAGTCAAGCACTAAACAACAGAAAAGGATGAAATATAATATAATAATAACATTAATTTCTATAATAATAAAAATAAAACATTACAAATACAAAATCAAACAAACAATAAACTAAATATATAAATATCAATGTTAATTTATTACAAAATAATAATCAGTAATAAACTAAATATACCTAAGTAAATTATTCAATTAAAAATACTAAATAAAACAAAACAGAACGAACTTATAAAATTAATACCACAAAATAAGATAAAATACAGTTATAATAATATATTTAATATTTATTGATGGTGAAGAGTTTGTCGTTTAATAAAATATTCAGTATCCATTAGATGTGTATTTCAAATCCCCATAAACCTACTTTCAGTCTTTGAAATGTTCTTTATTGTGTTATTATAACATTACATGAAAGCTAGAATGATATATAGATGCATGAATGCTATTGATCTTTTGTTAGAAGAGAAAATGCTTAATTCAAATGTAGTTGACTTTCCTCAATATGTATTCCATTTATACAATCCAAAGTAGACCATTCCACCGAGTGTTTGTTACAAAATGTTATTTCAATATTTTAGAGAGGCAGTTGCTAGAAATTACTGCCACTGAACTTCATCAAACATAGTTTGGGAAATGCTGTCTTATGCATTCCTGGCCAAATACCAAAGTCCATCATAACCACCTAGTTTTCAGTATTCTGTTACTATTAGGTGATCTGTGTAAATCATGCAGGTTCTTTATTATATAATATCATGAGTTGCTCACTTTAATCCTTCTTACTTCCACATATTTCCCTAAGCAATTTGTGTTCAAACACTAATTTATGTTTGTTGTTCCCACAAAGAGATTACATTCTGCATCTTCTGACCTTACACATTTCTTGTATTTTTGGAGAATATTTTTGAATACGTCTTCAGTTCAACCTACAGAATTGAAGTTGCTGCCTAATGTCTTCATCTTAATTATTGTGCAGGTTGAATTATAAAGTCATGAACCTTTTGACCCCATAAAAGGTGGGAAATTTCTTGACCAGCTGAATGACTATTCAGCTTTTTAAGAATCAGTGTACTCCATAGAGTTAAGCAAGGACATTACACTTTGGTGGATTTATTTTCAGGCATAATCAGTGACCAGAACTCTTCTCCCAACATGCTCAGTTTATGTATTACAAATCTTTGTACCTTTGTTTTGGCAGATATGTTGGAGACTGTCAGATACCGTTAGCTTGCACTATGTTCCTGGAAGCCAGAGGACAAGAACTATTGCTCAAGAACCTTTATCGCAATTTTGTGCTTCATATGTGTAGTCTGTTTGACTTCGGTTTGGTTAGCCCTGTTACTTTGTACACCACAATACAGCGTTTACAGGACCTGATTGGAGAAAGTGGTGAGGTAAAAGAAATCTTGCAGAACTCTTGGCAAGCTCAGAGACGACATTGGCTAGCTGGAGGCTGCAGTGGACAGAACAGCCAACAGGAGAAAACAGGATCTGGTGATACAAGTATTAGAAGGAAGACAATGACACAGTCTCTGCAGATGGCAGGAATTCAGCAGCATGGTACTACCAAAGGACAAGTTATATCTATGCATGGACAGGGAAGAAAGTCAACCCAGTTGTCTTGTAACAGCCTTCACAAGGGACAAGCCTCGTCAAATTCTGTGGACTCTTCTCAACCCAAACGCAAGTCAACCCAAGCTACTGCTCAACAATCTTTACCTCTTGGTAATATACAGCATAATTCATTGAAAGGACAAACTTCGGTTGGGTCAGGAGATTCTGCAGTGATGTTGCAACAGAGAAGGAAATCAGCATCGAGTTTGGTCTCTCAAGCAAATGTTAATGGAAGTGAATCTCTATTGATGCAACAGAGGAGGAGATCCCTTGGTCCACAAAACAGTACAATACAGAATCAATCAGAAATAGTACCACCTCTAAGAAGGAAATCTTTCCATCAGCTTACTTCAACCTCTGATCAGATTGGTAGTAAGAATCAAGTTGTAGCTTCACATAATTCACAAGACTTGATGTCTTCACGTGTGTCAGAAGTAGCAGCTGTGTCACATAGAAGGAAATCTACACCAGGACAAAGTCCTGACATCAGTCATATGCACAGTAATCATTCCAGTAAGAGCAATGGAAGCTAGCCAGATATGTGTTCATTAGTATGGTAAAATAAATGACATATGAACCAGTGCACTGGCTATTTTGGATTGCCATAAGTGTTCGACGCAGTGTAAGATTCATTTAATTATGAAAATCTTGTTCATTTCTCTAACATATGAACATGCTTTTCACCTTTGTTAATTTTATAACTTTACTGTTGCCATTTGTGTTCAGATTGGATCTGTAACTTTGAAAGAGCAATGTCTGTGTTTTCGTACTGTGTCATGATCAGTTCAGAATATGGAATGCTAATTTGGCCCATGTCAGGGTAAACATTTTCAAAATAGCTATTAGTTTAAATTTCAGAATTGACATAATGGTGGGAGATACTTGTACATAAACTACAGCATCAAAGTATAAATGAAATTAAAAACAATATGCCATTATTTACATGTATTGAATTTTCTGAATTCAAGGCACAATTCAAAGTGCTTACTGTTAGTTGCAGTTGCACAGCTGTTATGTTATAAATAGATCTAATTCATGATATTTCTTCATGTATTGGTTCGTACAATAATGAGGTGATTGCTGTGAAAATTAGTAAACCTTTCAGGTAACATATGATGATTTGTGGAATGATTTCTACCTTCGATGGCAATCAGAATTTGTAAGCATAGATAACTAAGTAGAAGATTGGCATATCTGATACGAACTTGCTTTTGTGATGTGATATCATTATTTAGAAAAATGGAAGTGATTTTGGTATTGGTAGTAGATGTTTAATTTCTCTGTAAACATTCAGACATTCATATAGGAAAGTGATAGACTGAAGAAGTAAAAGTTGCATTGTTTTGTGTTACAAATGTTGGACAGCTAATGAAGAAACATTAACTTTCGTTAAAGCATGTCAGTTCAATAGGCTTATCTAGATGGAGCAAGAATATTAAAGTTTTTTATGTTTTCTTTATTATTATGAACGTTTTCCAGAAACAGATCTCATGTTCACTGCCAGCAGTTAATGTCATAATATTACAGTTTCTTCATGTTTTCATAACTAATGAAACAAATTAAATTCATTTGTCTTCAGCAATCTAGTCATGTCTGTATCAATCTGCTGTTGTGTATTCATGCAACATCTTCATACTTTTGTACTTAATAGTAAGTAAACATCATTTTTAAAACTAAAGGGTCCTATTATAAGTCTGTGTTGTCAATACAGAGGGCTGGGGAATTGAGTGCTAATAGCTAACTCTCTTGATTCGTGTAGTATGATACAGTATTTTGGATTTTGTCTGAAGTGAATCGCTCTTATGATAATGGGGAAAAAGAATGATCAGAGCTTGACTTCATACTTACATGTTGCACTTCTCACTAAATTTGTTTTTCTTGACATACAAAACTGATTATTTGGAATAGAATTGATTACAGGTCATTTTAAGGTTATTTGTCAAGTCTTGCAGATTTCAAATTAAGAAATTTTACTGTATTTATTGTAGGGATTTGAAGGAAACATTTCCTAAATATAAGCAAGGACTAGAATAGGAATTTGAACTGTACCCTAATGTATTTTTAAATAGTTAAAAATTATTTTTCTGAAGCACTGTTTCCACTTTATAGCATTGTTTTTGTCCCAGAAACCACATTTGACTCTTCAAAACTGCTACTAGATGAGATTTATGAAGTACAGTGATGAGTCTTATTTTCAGTATTTGGAGAGTGAAATTCTACTGAAATGCATTGTAATTTCATTTTTCAATTAATGCTTCTATCTTACATTTAATGTGTTTCAAGATTAATACATTTTCTAAAGTTCTGTGTTGTTTCAGCAGATTCAAAAATACCATCAATGATTAACAAGGTTTAGTGCCAGTTCTAAGCATGCTGTGTAACTTCACTAATTAAATCTGTAATCTCCAATGTTTGTGGTAGATATAATTGCAGTTCTATGAAAGTATATTGTAATACTGATAAGCGCATTTTTATGCTTAATGCGTTTCTCCAATCCGAATGTTTATTTTCACTTATCCAAATCATTTTTATTACTAAAATATTTTCTGTTCTGTAGAATGTATCAGGAATTTGGGTAGCCTGACCTTGAAATAGGTAAGAATGGGTAGTAGTTTTTTTCCTGTTAAAAAAAGAATGGGTAATCTTTGGCATGTTAACAAAGACCAGATTTTGATCACTTTGATGGTTAATTGGTGTTTTTACTTGTAGTTGTGAAGAAAATATTAAATTTTACCAGTTTAGGAAAGATTGTAGAGTAATTAGCATGTCAGGATAGATTCTTTGCATGAACTTCCTCCAATAAACTCTTTTAATTCAGCATCTTATTTTCCAGATAACACATGTACTTGCCCTGTAGTAATACATATGAAGTTGCATTGATAATCTTAGCATGTAACGTCTTTAGATCTCCCCCCTCCCCCCTTTTCTGCTGCCACCATCCGTCTTTAAACGTGATTGTATTATTTTCTCTGAAAATTATGCATTCCAAACTCAATTTGGTTCCTTCTAAAACTAATGTTATAGTGGGAATGAAGTAAATTCCTTTTTAGAACAACATTCAAGTATGAAGAGTGAATATGCATTGATGTTATATGACTGTTCAACCTGAAACACATTTTCTTATGTATGTGCAGATTTGTTATGTCATTCTGATCTTTCTTCTTTCAGCCTGCTAAGTGTTTTCCTTATTTTTTATTTTAAATCTTAATTGTATGTAAGTTCAGTATAAAAAATTGTCTTAATGCCTGATTACTGACATACTGGGAAATGGAAGTGAAACAGATTTTCATCCATGTAAACAATAAGTGCCCTTCCATATTGCACAGTAGCACTGTTATATCAAATTTAACCAAGCACTAATATGTAGCTAGACTTTTTTTATTGTGTAACTGTACAGAAGTGTGTGCATTAGAATACCAAAAGCAAATATTAAATTGTTCATTCTGGTAAGTTTTGAAAACATCAACTGAAAGTTGTGAACTGTTACTATGATGTGTTGCATTAAGGATATGCTACTGCTAAATATTATTTAACACTGCCCCGTGTGCTTTTGTTTCTACAGTCTTTGTCTAACTGAAAACTTATTTATGAATTTTATTTAAATAATGTAAAAGGAGGAGGCTTGAGAAAGTACAATAAATAATACCAAGTTGTTTCTGTTTTGTAAGTGATATGGGAAATTCTGGACCCAAGAAAATTTGTAGTGATTCATCCATTAACAAGTTAGATTTGAATTTCAGGCACATTCTCTTTATTTAGGCATCATTCATCTCTACATCAGTGCCTTACTAAAGTATAGTAATATAACATATTTAATTGTATGAACAGTGTGTATAGCATGTTTCATAGTGTTCTTGTAGAGTGTGATCAGAATGTGGTTTTTACATTTTATTGTACACTTCTTGTCCTATAATACATTTCAGAATTGTATGGTTTTTCTTAACTAGAGTCAGTGCTAAACAGAACTGAATCTTAATATGCAGTCAATGAATATTAAGTTGAAATAACAAAGCAGTTTGTATCCCTGTTTATCAGTTTTAATATACATGATCTAAAAATAAATAATATGGTTTTAAATTCATGTTCATGAACAGTGTCAGTAAAGCACTGCAGAAGATTTTCAAAACATAGCTTTATGAAGATTTATCAGTGTGAGAATTTCAACCTCTACAACTCTGGAAGTAAGGGACAAAGCACTGGACTCTTTATGTTTCTCTCTGGTATGTTGGAGCAAATACAGTAATTTTGTTATCACTAAATGTGGTCTCTGTGTGTGAATGTTTGTAGTTAAATGAACAAATAGAAGAGACCTATTCAGTGGGTGCTCAAACCATTGGATATACCTAAGTAGAAGAACCTTATCTAAGGTGGGATAATTAAGTTTCTGCTATAATGCAGATTAAGAAAGAAGAGTTGGCTTCATTGCTAGTGTTTAAAATGGTATTTGGAATATTGAGATATGAAACCTTTTATCTGGCATGGATTTTACAAAATTATTTATGCCAAGTTCTCCCTTTTTCTACACTGATTGAAAAGTCACAAAACCCGATCCTGACACATGCTCTGTAGGAAATGACCACCATATTTATTAATGCGTATGTATCATCCAAACTATCATCACTTTAACACCAAAGGTTTTCCAAAATTGTTTGGCACTAAATGAATCTCTAAACTCATTGTGAGAAGTTAAGTAAGAATGATATGCCAGGTAGTGTTTTAACAGTGAACACTGGGGCTTATGGAAAAGATGTCCTTGTACTTCAACTGTTGGAAAGACAACTGACAGCCTGGTACAAGCGAGTTAAAACATGATGTGGCCTGCATGGGCTCTTGTATGGTCACATTAATAATGTGTTTAATTAATCCAGTTAAATTGTATTTTATTGCAGTCATCAGTGAATATTTTAATGTGGGTTACCTGATAATTTTTTATGTCTATGGCCTGGTTGATAGATAGTCATAGCCCATTTTAGGCTCATTTTTATCCCTGCAGAACACCTGTTGTAATCACTGTCTGTTCACGTGTTACAGTTTGAGAATGGCTCTGGATTTTCATGAAATTTTATATTTGAGGGAGGGGTTACAAAAAATATTTCAGATCATTTAAATTTTGGTTGAAATGAATCAGCAATAACAAGCACTTACATTGAAGATGTGCATGCATTTCTGCATTGTGATTAGTTGATGCCATTAATAGATTTTCCTGGTTATTCACAAATGTCAAATTCTGGTTACTGCATGCCCTTGGTTTGGGGTGGAGCCAGCCAAGATGGAGAGTATGGTGAATAATTCTGTGCCATGACCTTTTGAAATGCTTTTTAATCACTTTGCATGCATTTGCATCCCTTTGTAGCTCCTGTTAAAATACTTGTAATAATTCAAGAATGAATTTTCATGAAGACTGAACAATTCTTCTGACCACTTTTACAAGTTGATCTTCATAATGAAGAGAGCATTGAAAATTGGCTTTCATGGAATGCAAATGAGTGAACAAGCCAGAATTGTTATGCAGCCTCGAAAGGAAGATACCAGAAAAGTCAGATGGAAGGTCTCATTTCTCCATAGATTTTGATGTTATGGCTTTTAACATTGACGTAGTCACCAATGAACCTACCCGTCTGATAACTGTCTCTGATTGTTTTCTGCTGCATTTGTATGCCATTGCCAAAGATTCAGTTTCAGTTGGAATTATATAATATACAAACTGAGAATGAAAGGGATATATTTTTTGTTTCATAAAGCCAAAACCAAATCATTCAGTGATATAAATTGGGTCTTAAATGTTAGACTTTGGAATGAGGGCATAATACAAATGTATTTGTTATATAATTAGTACAGACAAGCCTGGAGAGAGTTATTTGCAGAGTTGACATCAAATGAACGTGTAATAGGAATTTTGCATGCTCAGGATCATGGGTTTTTAATTCAGGCAACAAATGTAGATACATTATTGTGTGTTAATGGTTTTTATGTGAAAAGTATGTTTCGTCTTCCATTTTGATAATTACAAGATTATTGTTTGATTAATTTTTATTTTAAGTTTTACTTTTAAAGAGTAAGAAGAAGACATTTTAATATAACATAACTTGTAGCATATGAAGGGACAGTTGGTTAGTTGCAATATTAACTAAAACAAATGTATGAAACTTGTATTGGAATACAAGCACCACCATCTTGTTTAATTTCTAGTTAAAAGTGGGACATTACATTCAGTTCATGTGAATGAAGAATTAAACTTCTCAGAATTGCATATAAAGCAGATCAGTGTTTCTTCATGTGTGAATCTTGAATCTAATACAGTAAAATATTATTATAACAAACTCCATCTATTCTTGAAAATTGATTTTGAAATTAAATGAAAATTTGTAACAATTCCAAATTATGTTGTGGGTAAATACCATATGTATTCAAGTAATTACACTTTTTGTTCTTACAGAAAGTCATCATGCATTGTAAGTTTAATATGTAATTACTGTGAAATTTGTAGCACTCACTTCCTGCCGCTATTTCAGTGAAAAGCTCAAGGGCATTCATTGCTCATGCCCCACAAAACTAGATGTATTGGTAGATGGCTGTCTTCTGGGTTGTTGCGCTGTGTAGTCTGGTAGAACTTTACCAACTACCAGACTACAGCGCAACAATCTTTGGATTCACCACAGTGAAAACCTCAAATCCTGCCTACATATATTGGTGCCTGATCAGCATCCAGTTTATTCATCTCTCTCCCTTTCCTTTCCTCCCACAGAAGCAGTATCAGATAGGTTTTTGTATTGCTGATTTGATCATAGCTTCAACATGACCATTGCTTCTGCATCCTTTTCTATTCATCATTCATTTGATGCAGTTGAAAAGCCATTCTTAAATCAGCAAAGAATCATTTTAGACTTTTGGGCAGTGTTTAGGGTTAATTCTTGGTACCAAATTTTGTTGAAGCTGAGTAAGTGTTTTTTTAGATAAAAATATGTACCCCATTAATTAACAGTGGATTCTTAAAAGAAGTCTTCAGTAATTGTCTGTGAAAGGAGGACTGAGAGTTTGTCACCTTTAAGGAGTTAAGAGGGCGTGGAGAAGAAATTGTCTGAAATGTTTGTAACTTTCTCCAGGTGCATATAACTTTCTTCAGAACTCAGTTCAAGAAATTTTTTTTATGGAAGTCCAGATTAAGTATGCCAAGGTACCAATAGTTTGGAAAGTAATACTTATGTATTTAGGTTTGTACCTTGGATTGAGATGTTTGTTATTGTAAGGAATTGATTCGTTTTCTCAAGATGACAGCAGAATTTTGTGTGCTGCTATTTACTGATATGCACATAATGTACTTTGAAGTACACTTTATTGTGTATGAAAATAATTTTGTTTTGGAATTATTGTACCACAGTTATGCTTCTCAATGTGTTTTGCCCCCAGCAAATTGGTATGGTGGGGTTTCTGTAACTTTTTCTTTCTTCTGTCAGTTTTATTTTCTGAAGTAATTTATCTTCTTGTATTCTGTCCTGACAGTTATTTAACTTTTCTTCAAAATTTTATGGGCATACTGTCCACACTTGAAAGTTAATTTACTGTAGTAACTAGTCCTTTTAAAATGAGATATGTGTTAAAATAAGTGAAATTTGTGAATGAAATATTTTGGAACTGGACCTAAGTGCAGGAACTACTATTCAAAGCAGTAGTTAAGGTTTTGGGCATTGTTAGTATGTACTGATACAGAGTTAGGTACTAAATTATACATTGGGTGCTTGTATATGTGTGTTCATAGAATTGTATTTGTAATTTTGCGCATTTATGTAAGTGGAGGATGGGAAGCTATGAAAGTACCAAAAATTACAAATGAAGTCATCCCTCCTCCCTTCACTGCTTGCATTTTATACATAATACTTATATTCATATTATTTGTTAGAATCTCCAGATTCATGTAGGCATTGGGCATAATGTGTTTGTTCTGGATACTGTATTTTCTTGAGTTTAAGACACTTTTTCCGAATATAATCTGTTTTCCCCCTTGAAAACCTATTACTAAATCAAGGTTGCATGTTACAATTAATGACGTCTTAAAATCAAGGAAATACAGTAATTTACCTATAATCAGACTTTCAAAATCTGCAGTGTGATGTTTGAAATTTGTTAGATATTTAATATGAACTAAATACTGACATAAAACTTCACCCATTTTCATTTGCAGTATTTCTTTTTAATAAGCAGAACCCTTTCTCTTATATGTAGACGAAGTGACGGATAAAGATGTAAATTTTGGTACTTCATAACTCAATATACTTGGAAATGTTTTCATAAAGACTCAATTGTGATCTATAATATTGTAGGTAGTTATGTAATGCAGGTGGTATGGATTAATAATTGAGTGGAAAGGTTAAAAAAAAAATTCAGTGGTATATAAAATAGCTGCAAAAATTGTATCTGGCGCCTCATTTGTTTAATTATATAGATTTTTCATTATCAAGAACGTATTTGTGACTTTCATTAGATAGGAATGCTTTAGTCTGTAATAGAGTGGATGAAAATAGATTACACTGTGCAGTTGGTATCTTTGAGTACCAAATCATGATTGGTTGGGTAAAGGATTTTTCGTATATATTTGAAGCACATTTTTGTTTTTTAATATACTGCAAAGTGTAATATTAGTCTATTTTCAAGTAAACATGTAAAACTTAGAACTTATCTTATTTGTAGTTGTGATTTGAAGTTATTGGGAATGTAGCTTTTGTTTATTGATTGGGTATATGTTACAAGAGATAAGTTTATGTGCAGTAACAAAACTAGGTCAGCTCAACTGCCTTCTCTGTTTTGTGTATATAATTTTAATTGGTTTAGTGTTTTACATCATTCTTGTTTGGTCTTATAAAGGGATTGGAACATATGCCATGAAGTGACTATAACAGTTTCATACACCCAAAACATTTTAGAGGTGTTATTACAAAAAGAACCAAATTTATAAACATTTTAGACATACTTTTAAATATATTATTTGATTTTTTCAGACTCGTCAGTAACAAGTGACTATCATAGGTTCAGAACATGTTATGAGTAAATGTTTACTTATGAAAGAAGATTAAATTAAAATATAAATTAATATTCTTATGGTATTTATTCACAGAAATCATTTACCCATGTAACTTAAAAGTTATTATAATAAAAAGATACACATTACTTTTATGAGATTTTGAGGTTTTCACAATGGTGAGAGTTTAGATTGTCGTCTTCTGGGTTATGATGCCATGGGGGAAGTAGGTTCCTGTGATACATTGGTAACCACCTGCAAGACCACAATTCAAACAAAATATGATTGAATGCTTCATTTCCTTTTCTACCTTTGTCACTGTCACTACTAGCAAGTAAGCTTGCTCTGTTCACTTTCATCTCAAAGGTCCACAGATCAGCTTCTGAGCCGGCTAATCCAGCAGTGACACTTCTTCGGTTCTTCAAGAAGATACCAGAATGTCCAGTCAGCAGGGAGAAAGGTGAGGGATACACAAGACAAAAAATGGCACACAATTATAATAAAAAATATTTTTTTAATTATTTGCTGAATAGATACATTCACGTAAGACTTTCTCTATTCTGATGTGTGAAATATATTTAATCTTTTTCAGGCCGTAGTCTAGTGGTGTGAGCAGTACCACAGATTTCAGTTTCTTGTGATTGTCGCAAGTCACAAAAATGTGTATAGCATGATACATCTACTTTATATTCTTAATTTTAGTCTTTAATATTCTTTGGCTGTAACTTTTAATGTATTATATACTGTAACACCAGTCTGAACATCTCATGAGTGGTTGACAAAAAGGGTGTTAAAATTCAAGTTTATATGAACAGTAAGAGACTGAAGATTACCCCCATTTGCAGGTCAAAGCTTGTTGCTGTATGTAAGAATGGTTGTAATCTGCACAACAGGATGATGAAACAAAATTCTTATCCCATGTCATAAAATGTTCGCCACTTCAAATTATACCAGGTGTTAATAATACATTATATTATAAGATCATTGAACTATAATATTAAGTATGTCTGAGGGCTGACAGCTTTTCTTCTTAAGTTACTTTGGAATAATTCTAAATGGAATATTGAAATTGGAGGCACAAATTCAGAATAAATTAATTTGTTAATGATTTTCATAGAACAATAATTACATTATTCTGCAAGCTTGAGGAGACTTGGTGTTATATCTATTAAGACTTGCTTTACCAGGGACCCTTACTACTTAAAGGACAAACTCACAAGTGCAATGATTTATGAACTTTCTAATTTTACCACACATTTCTTTGATTATGCCAAGGTCAGATGCCCATACAATTCACTTTTCATCAAATTAATTATAAATATGTCCAAGAATAATCTGTTATTGTACTACAAGTGAAAAATAATTCAAATTCAGGTATGCCGCATGAGCAATTTATTGTATTTAAAGCTTTACTGTCATGGTTAAACTCTACAAATCATGCACAATGGAAATTCTATGCCCATAACATAAAAAGGCAAAAAGACTATTATACTATGCCTTGTAATGAGGTAGATTAGGACAAATTAAGGACCTCACATTTTGACATTATGCGCCAAAGGACCAGCTCTTTAACTCGTTCATAGTTGAAATACTGTGGAAAATTAATTGGTAGTTGCTCCACCTGCCACTGAGAACCTGCAGGTCTTTCCTGAGCTTTCTGCAGACATTGTAGGAAATACTCATAGCATGGTGCAACTGAATCTAGGTCAGCAACTGTGAACACATACCTGAAAAAAGGAAAGATTATGAATAATCAAGCTCTCAAATTCTCAGTCTGAATAATGTGACTTTTTTTTCCTTTGATGTTTCATAAAAAGATAAGAACTCAGATGACAAGTTTAGGAAGAATACTGATGAGAAGGAATGAAATCAAAATGGGCCACAGGGCATAATACCATGATATAATCTTGGAACATTCATCTCAATGAAGAATCGTGCAATCAAAAATATTTTGATATTCATACACGTTTCTTCCATGTCAAACGATGAATATGACTATCTGATTTACCTAAATTTAATGAGCCCTCAAATATAAAATGCTATCCCAAGTTCTGAAAATGTAAATTAAAAGAAATGTGATACATATTAGCTGTACAAAATATAGTTTATAAGTACATACAACTGTTGAGGTATCAAACATTTCTGGATAACTTCTTTTACATGACAGTTTGAATATAAAATACAAGAGGTATTGGGGAAGGTTTGAGAAATAGGGTTTAAGATAATAAGACATTTTGTAAGCCAGTGTTCTTAATAAATTCATGTATCAGGAACTGATAGGAAAAACTGTAACAGAACCAACAGCGATAGATAGCCCCAAGGTTCAGACCTGTTTAAATCAGGGTGGTTGAGATGTACAGCATGCATGTGAAACAAAATATGCTCATAGTTTTGGTTGGAAAACCTTATGGCCACTTGGAGATTAAAGCACAAATGGGATGATATTATTAACATGTATTTTAGGGAAACTGATTGTGGGGATATGTACATAACTGAATTTGGATCCTTGGATGGGGTTTTATGGTCATGATAAACTTTCACATTCCATAAAACAAAATTTTCAAACATATGAATAACTAAAAAAGAAAAACACACACAAGTGTTAGTTACCAGTACATAAATTAGATTTGATGGACCTAGACAGAAAGAACTGTTACTACACCATTGAATACACTGCATTTATAGTCACCTTTTCTCCAACGCAACATATACTGTCTTGCCTGGGGGAGTGCTCAAAAGTCTCTGCAAGGTGTTTACAAATGCTTCTGTCACATCATTGTCATAAATCACTAGAATTTTAAAGGGGGCACATGATTAGTGCAAAATACAAGGTTCATTCATTGCATTAGTCTATTCGTACAATGTTATGCATTAACAAAGCACTAATTTCAAATGATTTTAATCTCACCATCAGCAACAAGTATCACTGTAACATTTGTTAGTTTTGCTTCAACATTAGGGCACCAGTCATTTGCAAAGAAATCAAGGCCAAAAACAATGAAATTAGCCTTCAGAAGCTTGCAATTTCTAGCTGCATTTGCTCTGATGAGTTCCAGGATGCCTCCCACTTCAATGTCTACCAAGAAGAAATAATAATGAAAAATACAGAAATGAAAATATTAACCAGTGCAATAATAGTTACTTGTTATCTTAATAATGTTTCAGTAATAATATATATGATGAATGAAAATGGAATCATTATTTTACTCTTTATCATGCCTCATACAGTGGAATGTTATAAAATTACATATTTCTGCTGATGCACTAAAATATGGTTCATATATTGCATTTAGATGAACTTGGCTGCTAGTATCAGATACAGTGAATTGAAATGGTATGGCAAAAGTAAAGTTTAAAATAACAGGCAAGCAGATACGAGGCACATCCACAAAGTAAGTTTCCCTGGGGCCGTTTACAGAAACAAAACACAATTTCATGGAAATATTTATTGCAACAGATACAGCAAGTGTCCAGCTATTTTTCAACATATTCGCCACCGGAATTGAGACATTTGTCATACCGTGGGACCAACTTTTGAATACCTGTGTCGTAGAAGTCTGCCGCCTGGGATTGGAACCACTGTGTGACAACCATCTCCGCCTCTCTGTCATTCTCAAAACGCTGACGCTGACCGGACAGGAATTTCTTGAGGTGTAGGAAAAGATGGAAATCACTGGGAGCGAGGTCCGGGCTGTAGGGTGAATGATTAAACACCTCCCAGCTGAACTCCTGCAGGAGACTTGCTGTCCGTCGAGCCGTGTGCGGCCTAGCGTTATCACTGACCGCACTTCACAGTCGGCGGGAGCTGGAATAAGAACCTCCATCTTCAACAGCTGCAACGATGCTACTGTGAGAACGCGGGAAGTGCCGTTAGTGCATGCGCCATGCTACGTCATTGCTCTATCACGTACGCACAGTCGCTTCGCGCAATATAAGGTTTGCTAGCTGTGGGACGAGTGGGAAACTTAATTTGTGGACGCGCCTCGTATTAACTGAAAAGAATTATACATGCCTTGATGCTGTATATGATAACCTAATTTTTTTTTTATCACCTGTGCATATTACTTCTGTTGCAAACATGGCTGCCACAATGCTAGTAAGACCAACACCAGAACCCAGTTCTAGGACTATATGATCCTGCAGAAATGAAGGCCCATGATGAAGTAGAAAGTCTCCCAAAAGCAATGCACCACGCCAAATCTGACGACCCACAAGCGCCAGTGTTGTTGAATAACTATGTTCTGAACAAATCAGAGTTTGGAGTATTAATACATTAACTGTACATATTTAACAAATCTCACTGGCACTGATGTTTCACTACTGGGGCTAGAACATTTCCTTTGAACAGGTGTTATCTATACATAACCATTTACCAATTTCAATAATGCCTTCTTCTTGGATCTTATCAGCTTTCCTACATACAATAAGATCACCATCTTCATCTATCCTCACTCCACAGTTTTTATCTGAATGTGAATACTCAATGTTGAGCGGGTATTTGAATGAAAATCTTGAAACCACATCTGACAAAATAAAAACAGAGAAATACAGATATTGAATTAAACTACAAAGAAACATCTAACTACCATTTGGAAATTATATGAATGATCAGCTGATAAATATGCATTTTGTTAATATGAACAGACATAAAACATCACTTTTTGAAATTAAATTCCTTTACTACATACACCATAAGAAAACTGTATTTTTAATCTGTAATTTCTGGTACTCAAAAGACCCACATATGAACTGATATCAGTTTAAGAGCCCTTGAAAAGAAACCTGTCTGTTAAGATTCAGACCCAAATAACTTTGGAAGTTTATACATTTTTCAACACACAGTATTATAGAGTAAAAAACCTTGAACACATTCTTGAACTTCAAAGTGGCCCCAAGTAATCAATTTCTGTTTAATGAAGAAACAACTGGTAAGAAGTAGATAAATTAGTTAACACTTTGTAATGTAACAATATGTGTACTTCTACACACACCCACAGATGTTCTGGACAATACAGAATTATGGAGGTTCTAATTCCTATGAAATCTTTCAAACATTATTAGCTCAGCAACAGTGTCATACATGTACACATAGGATTCTTGTGAATTACTGTAGCCAAAACATGGCAAGTTACCTGTAACATGCTCATAGCAACAAATACATAGTATCACCATTAAGTAACTGAATGGGAATTATGATTGAAAGCAGTTATATCAGTTTTAAATCATAAATTGTAAAACCAGATTCAAATCTAGAAACTTCAGGCATGTCTCAGCTTGTGTAGAACTGTTTTTCATGGTTATTCAAGTATTGGTTTCTAGCAGGGCCACAGTCTTCAACACTAGTTACATTAAAAGGGTTTCTTTTTGCATTCTGAAATCCATATTTATAATTTAATATATTATAGTCAGTATGTAATGACTTGTTTTTATGACAAATCTGTTTGGTCAGAGGTAAATAGTTTCCTTATAAAGAACCCTTATAATACCACAAAGTACTAACTTTCTGCTGATAAACTAGGTTTTGCTGCACTGTCTTTGTTTATTGCTTGGTGTATCTCAGATGTGACATGATATTCATCACTAGACATCTGAAACAGAACAGAATATAATTTATTTTCATTCTATAGATTGGATGCAGCTAGCTCAGGATGGAGTCCAGTGGTGGGCTTTTGTGAACATAGTGATGAAATTTTGGGTTTCATAAAGAAAGTGGGCTATTCTTTGACAATCAACTTTTCAAAGAATATCCACACCATAGAGTGAGTGAGTGAGAGTTCAATAGATCCTTCACAGGCCCAAGACAAGAATGTAGAACATGTAATAGCACAAAGAGTTAACAAATATTAATAAATAACTATTATTCGCTTTAAAACAAAGGTAAGTGTAGTAAATGAGCACTTCCCTTGTAGTAGCACGGCAGAGTTTTCTAAAATCGTATACATATATACTCCACATGAAGAATATAGGGCATATTTAACCTTCAGTTTCCAGGAATTTCTTTTAAGAAGATATCAATATCTTTAAACAGAACGAAAAATATATTGTATAGTATTTAGCATTTAAAAATATGTCTGTATATGAATTCTAACACCTCTTTTAAAATAAATTATTTTTTCTTAACATATGAATTAGTCTTATAGCAATTCGAAATATATTGGCAATACTGTTCCATTTGTGGTTATATAATCTATGCCATAGTGTAATCATCTGTGGGTTGTATTCGCATTGTTTGGTTATGGATGCAATTTGTATGTGTGTTGTTAAAAGTGTTGGTGTTGCGCTGTAGTGGAAAGAATTTATAGGATTTTATTATTATATTTATTTCCTCTCCTCTTACTTTGGTTTTAGGCAATGACAGCCTACTTTTATGTTTATATTACTTGCAAGTAGTTCATTTTAATAATCGACAGAAGTAAGAATTTTGTGCATAATTTCCTTTTATGTTCACGTTATTTGGTAAAATAACAGTCCAGCAGAGTTTTGACTGAATTGTTAGGTACGTATAGTGTAGTATGTATTTTCCTCAGTTGTTAAAACATCTTCAGTACTTAGTCTGAACTGAAGTTTTACGTTGTTTTCATTTTTTAATTTCACATTCGTCATTTTTACGAAGTACATGTGCCGAGTTTTGCTTTGTAGTGTGATATCAAATATGAAGATTGCTGTTGAGGGTTGTGCTCATGGAGAGATGGAGAAAGTATATGAAGCCGTTCAACATTTGGAAAAGAAAGATGGAATTAAAGTTGACCTTTTAATCTGCTGTGGAGACTTCCAAGCAACAAGAAATGAAGAAGATTTAAGATGCATGGCAGTGCCACCTAAGTATCAGAAAATGTGTACTTTCTATAAGTAAGTTGTTGGTTTTTCAGTATGTAAAATGTTGTAATGAAGGTACTGTTACTGGCCATGTACTACTGGTTGCTCAAAATCAGTAGTTGAGGGGAATATTGTATCATGAGGCCAGGCCAGTTTACTTACAAATAAGGAAAATTATGAGAACCTGAAAACATTTTACAAGCCAAGTATTGTTTACCTTGCTGTGTCTTTCCCCTCGCTCTTCATTGACTGATATTGTATTTAAAACACACTAGCAATGCATTAACAATATTATGCAAGCAGAAAAGATATCATGTCATAGTACAACAGGAAACTACTGTCTCTGCACACAGAGTAGACTTCCTGCTGTGTTGCTGCCCCATGATACCAACTCATGACTAGTCAGCAGTACCAAATATTTTACTTAAGTGCATGTTCTTATATTTGCTTTAGAGAACATTTGACCAGCATTTGAGAACATCTATAAGGAAATGGGAATGCTTATTTGTAAACTGAATAAAAGTTAATGTTACGAATAATTAATAACTTTTCAGTGTTATGTTTTTTGTGTTACACAGTTTGTGGTATTGAGTGGATTTTTCCTTTTACTTGGTACTGGATTTTAGTTATTAAATAAATAATTGCTTTTCATTTATATGCTGTATCTGTGACATAGTTTGACATAATCATAATATTTATTTTCAAATATAAATTCATTACCACTTGTTGCTGAAAAATATAGAAAGCTTACCGGTGAACAATTATAACAAAAGGGTTCTTATTCTTCTTGTCTTGCAGACAGTTTGTTGCTTTACCCTTGTGATTCTTGTTGTAGGTATTACTCTGGGGAAAAAGTTGCTCCAGTTTTAACAATTTTCATAGGTGGAAATCATGAAGCATCAAATTATCTACAAGAATTGGCATATGGGGGATGGGTTGCTCCCAGAATATACTACATGGGCTATGCTGGTATTGTGAATATAGCAGGGGTCCGAATAGGTGGTTTGTCAGGCATCTACAAGGGCCATGACTATTGTAAAGGGCACTTTGAAAAGTCCCCATATACAGAAGATACCAAAAGGAGCGTGTATCATGTCCGAAACTTGGAAACTTTCAGATTAAAACAGGTCATTTGCAATTATAAATAATATACTTTCATGTTATTAACAATGTATTAGCCTGGTGTAGTATTCTACCGTCTATAACTTTTGAGACTGGTCCTCCTCCATTTCTTTTTGTTGGGGTGTACTATTTGGAGTTACAAGTGCATAGTTTCTACAGTGTTTCACTACTTAAATTATGTTATTAATTTATGCTGTTGCTATACAGACTTTTAATAAAGCATATATGTACATGTAAGATAGATGGAAGTTATAATAAAAATATGCAAAATATATTTAAAAGAAGTGAGTGAATTGTCAGTTGTGAAGTTTCTAAACATTTGAACTGTATAGTAATTCAGGGCATATTTTTGATTAATTAACTATTGTAAAATTAATGCACTATTAATTTGACACGTTACCCCAATTAAAGTAAATTTTGATCACTTTATAATGTATACATATCATCAAACTGATGCATATTTTTGGACCACACATCATTTTGGAAGCAGAGTCAGCTTCCAAAACCTTGTGTGGTTTTTAAACTGAGATGAACAAAATGCCCAGGAATATTCATCAATTTAATGTCACACTTTCATCAGAGATCTTCATACTAATTCTGTATACACCATGCTGTCTTGTCTTTGATACATGAGATATAGCTTTGCATGTGAAAAGGCTCATTTGTACCAACTTTTGGCTTCCAGAACCTTTTAATGCTCTAAGTTTGTTTTAGTATTTTTTATTTACCCTCTTCCCAATCAATAGTTTTGAAGGGCATAATGCATCCATGCTTAACTGTAAGCATACAGAAACTGGGCAGTAATTTCCTATTACTTGGGCAAATAGAGTAATATGTAGAATGTATTTTAGTATAAGCATCATAAATGTGTGTCAGTTATAGTCAGCTATAAAGTAGGATTAAAAGTTATACATATGTTAATTAGCATTAATTTATTTAGGTTCGACAGCCTATCGATATTTTCTTCTCCCATGACTGGCCTCGAGGAATTTATAATTATGGGGATACCAATCAACTTCTACAATTCAAACCTTTTTTCACGTAAGTTTTTCATTCATATTCTACTGTAGCAGTATTTTTACTATATTTTGTGAATGTATGTATGTATGAAACTATTTCATGGCAGAAAATGGATTCTAAGGAAATAATTTTGAGTATGTGAACTTTATTCATCTGGCTCAGGATAGAGTCCATTTGGAGGATCTTGTGAACATGGCAATGAATTCGAAGGTTCCATAAAAGGTAGGGAATTTTATTGCCAGCTGACTGACTACTAGCTTCCCTGTTCCACGAAGTTTATTGCTCAGGTGATTCCATGTTGTAATGGAACCCCCATGTAGTCAGCTAGTTTTTTTGTTGAGGTAGTAACATGCAAGTTTTATTTGTTTGTTAACAGTAATGAAGTAAAGTGTAACACACTTGGTAGCAGGCCATGTGAAGAGCTGTTGTATCATTTGAAGCCCACATACTGGTTTGCTGCCCATCTGCATGTTAAATTTGCAGCTCTTGTACCACATTCTTCAGTAAGTACTTATAACTATTTATTAAAAATATGTTGGACTTCATCTGAAGATCTCTTTTATCAACACTATATGCATGTAATATTTGAAGATTCTGTTTGGATAGTATGGAGTGTTACATGGGACAGTATAGAGTATACAGCTTTAGACTTGGAACCATCATTTGTGTGAGCAAACTTTTATTAGGCACTGAAAGAAGTTTCAGTAGTTGTGTTCTATTTCAGCAGTGTTCGAACGAGTATATACACTTGCTTTAAACTATGCTGACATACCAAGCAAGTACTGGTACATATCATTTATTCATATAATGGCAACATATAACTATTACTGTAGGTTTTGTAGGCTTATATAATTACTTAAGCAACATACAGATTTTTTTTTATTATTCTTTTTTCCCCCTGAACAAAGTGACAAATGATATTTGACACAACTGAAGTATGACAGGCTACATGTTTATTTTCTGGTCAACTTTTTTGAATTATTATGTTTGGATGGCATGACTAAGACAAGTTAAGGAACCTTGTGCAAGATAAGAAATTAACTGTGGATCTCTCAAATACAAAACAGGAATCTTAACCACCATACACAAGATTTTCAATTTTGGTGTCCCTGTCATAATACAATAAATACATTTTTTTTGTGTGTGATTTCTGTAAGTGGTGCTCTTCAGTGTCAAGTTCATATTTATTGTTAATCTAACATTTTCATATCTCTTACTTTTTATGTAATGTTATTTAATTCTACATTTTCATTTCCATATAGGATAATGAAGATACTAATAAACAGACAACCAAATTTTTGGCATTGGATAAATGTTTGCCAAGAAGGAAATTTTTACAGGTGAGTAGCACTTCTGTGGTTGCTGGTTCCCTTTCATTGCTTATATGACATACTGCATTTGACACAGCTCAGTTCTGTCACAACCTTAAAAATCAAAACAGAAGTCCTAGCAAACCATTATATAAGCCTTAATACCCTTCCAGTCTTATGTAATTGTGTGAAGTATTCTGTTTTTGTTTGCAGATTGTTGATATACCACACGATCCAACGAAATCAATTGAGCTTGAATATGATTTGGAATGGCTTACAATACTTCATTTTACAAATCACCTTCTCAGTGTGAGAAAGACAAATCAGTATATGCCTGGGCCAGGAATGGATGGCAGGTCTGTTCTAATTAATATTTTATTTTAACATTGTACCATCTTTTTACATAATTGAAATTTAAAGTATATTAGGTAATAATTATTTCAAGAGTAAGGTACATAAGTATTAATTCTGCTAGTGAAGTGAATTTAATCTAATAGTGGGAATCATTTACCGATTTAAAAAATGACAAAAATTGTGATAAATCATAATGAGACTGATGCTTTAAAGTCCTTTCTGCATCTCAGTTGTTTTCTTCTATATTGATGTCTTTACAAATGGACAGATATATGTTAACTGTTTTTATGAGAGTATCTTTGTCATGTTTGTTCTTGTACTTGGCTTCAGAAGAAATATTGTTGGTTAGCTTAGTGATTGCCCACTTGACTTCTAAGATTAGAAAATAAATTGTGGCAAGACTGCTGTGCATGCACAGAATTGTATAAGGACAGCTAAGCATTCAGTTTGCTGATAGTACCAAGTATATCAGCTGATGTGATAAACCAGAAAGTTGGGTTATCGTTATGTAGTGCTCTTACCCGGTGTCCTACGTGAGCGATTAAATGCGAGGGGTGCGAGTTGCGTGGGTGAAGCGGAAATATCAAACTGGCTGTTTGTGTGGCGCTGTCCTAGGTTACAGCGAAGTGGTCGGCGACCAAAGTCCAAGATCAAATATTTTGATATTTTCGCGCAGGTCGCTGCGCTGACCAGTAAGGCGCATGCGCAAGAAAGCTCTGCCTTTGCAGTACACGGAAGGGGCATGCGCAGGAAGGCCGAGTGTTTCTCTCACATAGGACACAACAAGCGATTCCCTTATGTCATATGACACCGCATGCTGCTTATGCAGCTCGCTTCTTATCGCTTACGCAGGACATTGCCTTAAAGCATGTTTACATTGTTGGAGGAATGCTTTGCAATCAGAATTCAGGATCTTTACTAATGACTGATACAGTTGCTATGTTTTTTCTTTCCTTTTCTCTCTTCCCCCCCACCCCCAAAGCATAGAAAGCATAGGCCAGTGTTAAAGTTAATGCAACTCAATCTTTACAGATGGGACTTTGTGCCAACAAACGAGGAGATGGATTTTGTGCGACAAAAGTTTGGTAATAATTTTCTTGTCCCTGAAAACTTTACACAGACTGCAGTTCCATTTGAACCGAAAAATCAGAATAATTCTTCGTATAGGAATAGTTATTCTTATAGTGATCAAGCTCCAGCATGTATAAATGTACAGACAACAGCATTTTGTGACAGGCTGAGTGTTGTTGATCCGATGGCATTGCTGTTACATTCTTCAAAAGAATCATCCTTTGATTCTAACCAGGTTAGAAATACTTGATTTTACTAAGTACTGTGTTTGTCAGTTTCTCCCTTTTCCTTCTCTGCATTATTTTCTTTTCTACCACTATTCTGTTTTCTCTTCTTCAAATAATAGATCATTGTAAGCATGTTACATTTCCTCAGATTAAGAGAGTGCCTGTTATTGTATTTATTAATACATAATAACTGTTGTCATATATGTCTTTAAGTCATGTGTAAACCTTACACAGTGGAACCTTGATTTCAAATTCCTTGTTGTTGGGTTTTCCTTCATTTTTGGTCTTGTTTCGCAATACCAAATTAATAATCTCCTTGTATTTACTACAATTTTGGTTTACATCTGCTGTTATATTTACATCCATTGTCCCACAGACAAACTTTTAAGTGTCTTATTATTTACAGATACATGGAAAGAGAATTGCTGATAAAAATGGGTCCTTATGTATTGGCTATACCATCTCTTTGAGGGAAAGATATCACCAATATAAAACCTCTTCAAGGATATGAGGTTTTCATGGCTGTTTGTCTGAAGATGGCTGTCTTCTGGGTTGTTGCACCATGTAGTTTGATAGAAGTTTACTGACGTTTCAGAGGTCCTTGCTGCCTCCATCATCAGGGTGATAATGGCACCAGGGACTTCTGAAATATTGGTAAACTTCTACCAGACTACATGGTGCAACAACCCAGAAGACAGCCATCTTCAGACAAACAGCCATGAAAACCTCATATCCTTGAAGAGGTTTTATGTTGCTGATGTCTCTTCCCCTCAAAGAGGTGGTATATTCAGTCACTTCGTACAATATTCTATATAACAATGGTTTTGTTTCTTTAGAGCAAGATGGCCTGCTGCAGTACACCACCAAATTACCTGACACCAGAATGCTCTGGCAATGTCACACAAGTCTCTCTGGATGACAGTTCCCACATTGATACGCTAAGTGACAGCATGAAGTCAGATTCCTTGAAATGTTCCATCTCTTCAAGTCCATTGCAAAGGTGCTTACGTCTTGCCCTTCCAAGTCCCCATTATAGTGATCTGGATGAATCCATGAGAAGTTTTGGAAATGATGCAAACAGTTCCCCTGATTGTTTACTGTTGTCACATTCACTTCCAAGTCCAAAAGACAGTGATGCTGATGAACCAGTTTGCAGTGACACTGGAAACTCATTTTCTAGTTCCTCAGAACTTACTTCAGGAGCATCCATCACAGGTACTGAATTAATTTCACAGAATATTTGCAACTAACAAAATATGAATGCATTGAAATCATCAGTCATCATAATAAATATCACTGGACCTTGTTGAAAGTTGATTTTGTAATATTAAATGTCATTGTATTAAAAATTAGTAGAAATATGTAACCAAAAATTGAAAATTATAGGTCTCTGGTATTTATGTTTTAAGGTAAAGTTGTTTTTATAACAAATATGTGGTTTCATAATGTATTTTGAATATAAATACCATACTTCCACACATATAGGTCACTCATTTTATTCCAATTCTTCAGTCAGAAAATACAAGTTAATCCTGTGTTCAAGTTAGTCTGTGACATATGCTCTTTTTCAGCACACCTAGGGCAATAGCCTGTCCATAATTTTTAAAATTTTGAGAGATTGGATGTAAAATAATTTAATGAATCAGAGAGGAATATTAAAACACAGCATTTCAGCACTGTTTCATCTTAAAATTCAGCTTAAACAAACTTCATACCATTATGTATGATCTGAAGCTTTCACAGTGACTAAGTACAATGCATTCTTCTCAGGCTACCAGTTTTCTCCATTAAACCACTTTACATGGCTGGTAGCCCAAGAAGAATTCATTATATTAGTACCATTATGTTTACACAGATTCATACTCAAATACATTTGTATAAATAAAATAACTGCCAAGGTAAAGAAACCTCTTTAAATAGTAAACTGTTTTTATATTCGTTAGGTTTTGAAGTAGTTGCAGAAACAAGCATTTCATCTTGTGACGAGCCTAAACTGAAAAGGTTCAAACGTCGTAATCAAGCACTATACTCCAGTGCAGAAGATGATGGTTGATAGTGACATGCTATAGCAGAACTGTATAATCAGTAAGAAAATTAATAGGACATACAAATATTATGATATGATTTTCGTAAAATCATGAACATCGGTAATATTTTTTATTTTGTCAACTTTATTTTAATGTTAACAGAAATATGTTTTATATAATGGCCATGCTGTAATGAAAAGCATGTAATTTCTGTGAAATATAAACATTTTAACTATATGCACAGAAAATACCATTTGTGTGTTAATTATTCATTTTCATGTTTCCATTCAACAGTTTTCTTAAAATTGGAAGAGATCTTTATTCATTGATGGACAGAGATGTTTGAGTCTTCATGATGCCCAGTTTAATAAATCACACTTCTCAAATACTGACAAATCCCTTAGGTTCAGATCTGGATAAATTTAGAAACTTTGAATAGTGTCTGTATATTTGTGATTACAGATAGCAATCATGCAATACATGCTTCTCATGAAGAACTTTGTTCCATGTAGTTACATAGAAAACTTTCATTTTCCTATAATATTGAGATTATAAATTTGCTGTTTTGTCATTTGAAGTCCATCTGTGCAGTATGTACATTTTTGTACCAAGTTCATTTTAGATGTGGAGAACCATTTTCTAAAAAGAGAGAGAGAGAGAGAGAGAAAGAAAGAAAGAAGAAAAGAAAAGAGACTTGAAATGTATGAGGGTAGCTCAGTAGCTCACCTGGAACATGAGAGTCATGAGTATTATATCGTGCAGCAGAGATTCATTGGTGGCTGCACAGGCGATGTACAGCAATACTCAATGTTTCAAACAAATGTGAAAGACTGGCACAGACAGTTTTACCAAGGTCAACAGTCAGTGACTTATATGCCACAGCCTGGTACAGCACATGTTGCCACAACAGCCATTAATATTGCAGCAGTACCACAAGACTTCGTGTCCACAAGGGACACTGATTCCAGTTGGACAATAAAGTGAAACAAGCTATCCATGACTTTCCAGCAGCAGTCATTGGTGTTCTAGGAGAAAGGCATCCACAAGGCACTCACAGCAACAACCTTTGGGTTCCAAAATTTATTATCTATCAGAAGGACTGCTAATTAGAGTTAAGAACAAAGTTACCTGTTTGAAAATCATAGATTCAAAATGAGCCATAAGTCTCCCCTCTTATTCCTGTCTTCATGTGGTATTTGCCATTACCTTTGTAAAAAATGTATATAACAGACATGTGTTAGTTGGTGAACATCTTTTAAATCATTATTAGACAACAGATAAAGTAAAAAAACAATTGTATCTCTTTGGCATAAGTTTTATTGACTAACATCTTATTTAATCATGTATATATTTCCACGAGCTTCACTAAAAAACACGAACATGTTTTAAACATCATTTTCTTTCTTCTCTACCTATAAAATTGTTTATCAGAAATTGGTTGTTGACAGACAATATAAATTTCAAGGATCTTTACGTATTACAAACTGATCAAATAACGCATTGTATAATCTATGATATATGTTAAAATGTATGTGCTGGTATGCAGTTTTTTTGAGATCACTGTTTTCACTACATTAAATCATACTATATTCTTTAATTCAGCAAAGGTAAGTAATTATTTTAATATTTGTTAGACTTAAGTAAAAATACCTTTTTTAAGTACTACTTGACACCTCCCTGTCATTGATAGGTATTTTTATAAAGTAGTTCACATAAATACTTTTACTTAAATCATATATTGATATTGGAAATACATCAATTTGTATTGTAGGTTTCAAAAAGAACATGTCATTCTACACATTTGGGTTTGTTCACTTTATACCAAGGTGAATCTGGCATGAGTGAAATTCCACCTCTGGATTGAGAACATCTCTAGGGTTGAAATCCATTTACTTCTGGGGATGTGATAATAGTTACGATGGTCACCTTGATGTTAATGAACCACAGCAGGGGGCCTGGTACTTGCCACATTCCTAATACATTATTCAGAGGCAACAGAAGGAATGCAAAAATATACATAATAAATTCAGATTGTCAAACATGACATGTTAGGCCTATTAGTTACCCAGAGACTACCACAGCCTCAAATTCATTTTACTCACCTCTGAAAGAATATAAAAAAATTCTGTGAGAATTATTTAATGACTTTTATTAGTACTTGCTACTGCAGTTACATAACAAGAGTTTGTCTAATTTTCACACTTTAAGAAAGACAACATCACAGACAACAAAACATATCACCATGGTCTAACACGGCTTTGAGTTGCATGTGAAATAATCCAATGAACTTCATCTGGTGCCTTCATAGACATCTGCTTATGGCGTGGGTGTGTTTCACATATCACATACTTCCTACCATGTCGCACAACAAAATAACAATCCTTGCACCTTCTTTTTAGTTTCTGTTTCACTTTAAACCCACAAGATAATGAAAGAATTGGAACTGTGGGAGTCAACAGTTGTAAACCCTCATTCTTCACTACTGTACTGTTCACATTTATCAAATTAAAAGTTTTTGTAATTCCATAATAGCTTCTCTGTGCATCATAGCTAATAGGTGGCATATTCTGTATGAATTTCAATGCTCCCGTCTTCCATGTCATAGACCTTAATGAAGCAAATATGTTCATTTTGTCCTGAAAAACATGAAAAATAAATTAGCTATGAAGCCTTGTCTGAATTTGTGTTGTAAGTTTTATTGATATTTCTGTGACGATAATGGTAAAACTAACAAACATAACCTCATCCAAAAATCTTATTGTGAATACCAAGTGTTTACATCGTGATACATATAAGCACATTGTACTGCTCCTAACCAATGAACTGCATATTCTTTAAACTCTGTTAAAGTTTTAAATTAGTAAATTATGTACCAGCATAATTTATTCTGTCATGTTCAGAGCACAGAACTTACATAAAATATATTACCAACAAACACAGGTCACAATCTACTAGTGACAGGAATAAATAAGGTGTGTTCATTTAACGATGATGGAATGTAAAGTGACATCATCTTTAAAATCCCTCCCATTTCCCTTCATATAATGAAGTTTATATTACAGAACCGTTTATAGCTTTTCTAATTTATTAATTTTCCCTAGTAAAACAGACAGCTTCAATTTGTTTGACCAGTTTTGCCTAATACCAGAATGGTTGGCAGAATTGGTAATATTAAATGGCGGTTTCGGGAGCGGTTGGTTATGAGTTGTTTTCATGAATTGTGTTGTATGCTTAGTTAAGTAGTTTGGTTGGTAAGTTGTTTTAATTGCCCGATTACAATAATCACAAAAATCACATCCTTTCACTTTTATTGGTGGAAAGACTGGATGCCAATTTTTATTTGCCGTCTTTCTAACCATATAAGTATGAGCAGAATTGTAATATTTATGATATGGTCGCTCTCGGTGGACTAGTGGTTGGCGTGCGTCAGTGGGCTGGTCACTCACTACTCACAGATGCACACTTCAAGACCAAGAAACATCCCACATGGGAGGAGGCCAAGGCCCGATATGGGCTGCAGAGCCATTAGATGGATGGATTTATGATATGGTTTAGTGAAATTGTTTTATTTGTATATATTCAATTTTTAGTTAGAATTAATTTTGTTCTGGCCTAGTTTTGCCTTAGATTCTGTTGTTGAGTTGCAGCTTAAGGTGCATGAGATTTGACGTTTTGTAGATGTTGAATTGAATAGAATACTATTTCAAGAACATTGTACTTTGGAGTGTAGCACACAGTGGTGATAAGATGCCAACTGTTGTACTGACACAGCTATCTTTTCTGGTTCCCAGTAGGGGGCTCTTTCTATTAACCTAGACCATCTCCTCAGTCTTTGGCTCTGATTGGCCAATATTCACTAAACTGGCCCTCCTCATAACTCTGTATAAAGTATCCACTACCTAGCATACTCATTTCAGCCCTGAAGATGTCAAGTCTACATGGCATTACAGCTTGGAAGACCAACATCAATATATTCACTGCTAGGAGAATTAAAATCTTATGTGTATGACTAGCAAATACAATTTTTATTATGCATTGGTTGCACAATGTGTGTGAAACGATTGCATATAGCCAGGATAGCTCAGTCAGTATAGTGACTAGCTACGGGCTGGACGACCAGGGTTCGATCCCCGACGGGGGCAGAGGATTTTTCCTCTAGCCTCTGCGTCCAGACCGGCTCTGGGGCCCACCCAGCCTCCTCTACAATGGGTACCGGGGTCCTTTCCCGGGGGTAAAGCCGGCCGGGGCGTGATGCTGACCACTCACCCACATCTAGTGCTGAGGTCAAGGAAGAGAGGAGCTATACCTCCACTCACCCAAATGCCTGTATGGTGTATAGTGGGACAAACTTTATAGGGCTGGTCATGCATGTCTGTCTATATGATTCAACTCAAGAACCACTAGGCAAATTTGGATCAAGTTTGATATGGTTGTTGTGCATTTGGGGACTATTCTAAAATTGTACTTTCAAGTTTCTACAATTGATAATATGAACATGGCAGACAAACTTGGATGTAGGATTGATGCTAGCACCACTTGCAGTAGGGCCTGCAATGTAATATGGTTATAGGTTTTCAGAAAATAAGAAACTTTGGTATATTAATTTCTTATATAATGTAAAATAATAACGTGGCAGCTATTTGAATAAAGACAGAAATTTTCATCTTGACCAAGATAAGATCCCATGACCCTTACTTATGAGTCCAGTATGCTATCACAGAGATAATATGCCTTATGGTATATTGGTATTTCGTCACATAGCTTAAATAAGACATGAAGAACATTTGTTTTGTATAGTTGGAAATTAAAATTGTCTAAGTAAGATAACTGACATTATTGTTTATGAACAATTCAGTATTTGCAAAGAATGCGTGTCTGTGTTTCAGTATGGATTACCCCTTTTCAGTCTTGTTATGTTTAGTCTCCTCACATATACATAATAACATTTTGTGTTTTGTTGGTATGTGAGGTTACAGAAGTTTAATTTTGTTTTTCTCTCCATATCATGGTAGTCTGAAAACTTGTGACATTTTTGCAGTTCATATGGCTTTTCGGTGGATCCTTGAACGTGTGGAGTTTACTAATAAGATTGAGTTACCTCCCAGTGAAGGAGTTGTAAGTAACAAATGTTCATAGTTATATTCATATACAGTAAATGAAGAATGTGTGAAGGAAAGTGTAGAAGGTTGTATTTCTGGTCCTTTTAGGGTGGATATCTAAATGCTCCTTACAAGGGTATGGCACAATGTAATATCAGTGTTTCTTACCTGGCAGTTAATATTTGTGTAGTTTAGGCTGAACACAGAAGTAGGCCATCATGATCCTACAAATTTTAATTAAATGTGAGAATGCTGTATTGAAATGTGTAAAGACAGGATACTGTGCGGGTTTCGAAATCCTCACAATAGTCTGATTATTGGGTAACATATAGCTTATTGACAAAGAAGGGCTTATATACATAGTAGTTATTGTTCATGTTTAACTTCAACTTAATTTGTTTTCTGTGGAATGAACTTTAAACAGTCTCATTATACTTTGTTTATGCTTGAATGGCTGAAAAGTGCTTATAATAGCAAGAAAATAATTTATGATAAATAGGTGTGATTTTATTTTTGTACAATAGTGTAATTATTTAACCATTATTTTCTCTGTGGCACAGATCATAGTTGTCCATGCATTGTACTAGCACATCCCAAAACTGTTAACCCTGAAGCTGAAGTCTGTCTGGCTGCCCTATATTATGGGAATTTAAATAAAGGTTAAATTGTTAGGAATAATTTTTGGAATCAGCTTTTATCAGCTGATGCCCCTGTTTCTTAAGCAGTTTGGTTTTATAGCCTTTCAGAAACCCATGGAATTGATAAGTGGGTAATACCTTAATCATATAGATGGAATTAAGTCAGGCTGGTTCATGATAGATTCCAGTTAAAGACTTCTCTGATGGTTTGAACCTTCAGGTTATAATGGTTGACATTTATTAGCAAAGGAATGTGTTTTGCCATTAAATGTTATTATTCAGAGTGTTGAACTTACACATCTCACACTATTACAAACTATTGCTCTGAAGTAATAGTCTTACAGTACTTGAAATTACATCACAGTAGTACAATTGATACCCATCTCCTGGCTATATTAAAACTGGAATCTGATTTGGCTTGCTGTTATTTAATATTCTTTGTTTCAGTATACAGTTGGCAGGGGAAAGGAAAACACTATTAAATGTCTCAGTTTGTATGTGTCCAGAAAGCACTGTAAAATTGTACAGCGAGCTGGAAGTCTTACAATTGTTGATTTGTCTGTAAGTATTTCAGTTGGTATATCTTATTTTTAAGTATTTTTTAACTGCTGCACTTATTTCACTGTTGGAAGCTAATTTTGAAGTGGATTATATATAGGTCTCATCATAGGGTGTGTTCAATAATGTATAAAAGCACAAGTGTTAACACTGCAGACAACAATAGTAACAAAAGTGGATCTGAAGTGAATTTGAAAATCTGTCCTTTTTCTTAATGTATTATGGATCACTTCAGTACCCACAGTTCTTTTCATAAGTTTTTGAGTCATCTTGTGTCTCTTTTGAAAATCAGCTTGAATTCATACATACTCAAGTATTCTTGTGTCTTATATTTCCTCCATTTGGTCTTTTTGTTTATTATGCTATCAGTTACTTTCCTGAAAGACAGTTTAGGTTATTATGGATTAAGCAATAAAGGCCATGTTTTGATGAAGAGTTCCCAAAATTATTAGATTAGATGATGAAGTAGGCCAGAATACAGGACAAATGGCTGGAGATAATATGAACATTGTAAGATTTTAAAGGATGTGTGACTATGTGAAAGATTAACTTAATAAACTTGAAAGAATTTGGGCTGTTTTCCTTGACTTTCTTTTTCTTTTTTTTTCATTTTTAAAGTTAAAGATAAAAATCAGAAATATTTATATGTGGTGGCAGAATATAAAAGAGAAATGAGTGCAGAAAATGTATGGAGACTGCCATCTGAATGATTTTGTTAGAAAGGAATAGTTGACATATTTGTTAATGGGCCAGTGATTAAGGTAAAATCTAGCAATTTCATGACACATTTGAATGTACAGTACATGTAGTATTTTTAGGGCTTCCTTTGCCATATTTAAAAACGAAAGGGCTTTGGTGCACGTAAAATGATGGCTCAAGATTTCTATGCACATAATGTTGTTTTCAGTGTAAGCTGTGGAAAATAGAATAGAATCGTGTGGACATCTATTTGCCCTTACACCACAACCAACAGCCATTAATGATTTGTTTATCCTATCAGCAACCCTGAACATTTAATAAATTGCATTACTTTGCCCATTGGGACCTTCTGGTAATTACTAGAATTTGACAAATGAGCTTGCAGATGATGGTACTTGAGTCCCACATGGGACTTGAAACAGCAAATATGTGTGAGACTGTTGAACTAGAATGTTGACCCCTACTGCAAGTGGGATTGTCACCTAATCTCATTTTTCACTATTATATTATCTGGCAGTCAGCTGCTTAAAGATTGAGTTAAAAACTGATGCTTTGGATAATTGTTTTGTCTCCATCATCAGGGTTGATGTGGGGAATGAGTATGACTTGCTAGTATACACACACATACATATGTACATTCATACATACATACATACATACATACATACATACTTACATATCACTGACTCACAATTGTGCACATTTGTTTTCTTCTTTTTCTTTTTCTATAATCAAGTTATTTCTCATTTTTATTCAAAAATTGTTTATGAAACTGTTGAAAGCAATGCATATATGGCATATTATAATAAAAATATGTTTATGAATAACTGGTTTATCAACATTTCTTACAGAGTGCTAATGGTACATTTGTCAACCAAACTCGAATTCTTTCTGAGCGGGAGATTCCATTGCAAGATGGGGATCTAATTGGTGTGGGTGTTAGTGAAACAACAGACTCTGGTTGCTATGTGTTTCAACTTCATAGAGAAAATTTTAAGGTACTGTAATTTTTCAGTTAGACTTATGTTTGCAGAATTATAATTTTGTAGTCTATTTTGATTCTTCTGTCAGTATGTGGTGAAGGTGGTAATATCCAACAGAACTGTAGCTGCATTTTTATGTTTGTGTTTGTGTTAGAAAGAAGTTTGTTGACAATCAGAAGGAGCACAAACTGTTTTTGTTTATACATAACCTTAAAATTTTAGTTGTTAAATTTATCAGAATGGTTTTATGAGTCTTTGAGTTTATATGAGATGTGAAAAATATACCGCTATACCAGTTAACTTCTTTAAAATCTTCTAAACTAAATTTTCTGTTTACAGACTGTGCACCATGTGTCTGCTTTGCCAGATTCAAGTACAAGTGAAAATGAAGTGGTTATCATTGTGGATTCTGATTCAGAAAATGACCTACAGGAATGCAGGGAAGCAGAGGCAAAGGAGACCAAGAACCTGCCCACTGAGAAGAAACATGTCATCAGTTCTAAAGTTCCAAGGTTGGAAAATGCCACCATGAATCAGGAAACATCTTCTGCTTTACCAGTGACATATCCCAGTGTCTTTTTTTACAATCGAGAAAAACCAAAGAAGAGACTGTGTGATGATCCTGATGACAAGATAAAAATTAAGAGGCATGTTTATGAACAGAATTCAAGACCACCTGATGACATGTCTAACAAGAAGACTGCTCATCAAAGTGAAGTGTGTAATAGAAATTCAAAATGTGAAGTGGTTTATAAATTAGGGGAAGATATAAATACTTTCAATAGATCTGAAACCATCTTAGACACAGCTCAGGAATCAAAAATTGTTGGTGATCATTTGACTTCAGGTGCTGCGAACTCTAAGAGTGTGGAACCTGTTTTTCAGTCTTCATTCTTCCCTGAATCTTATGTTTCAGTTCAGACTGCAGTTTGTACTAAGAGAAGATTTGATAGTGAACCTCTTTCAACTACTTTTACAGACTGTAAAACTACAACACATAGGCAGACTGCAGAAGCAGAGTCAGAAATACTTAATCATTCGACAAATGATTCTCTAACATTGAATAGAACTATGGTGTTCGGAGTGACAGAACATAAAAGTGAAGAAATGGAGATTGCTCTACAGCACAGTATTAAAAACAGATTCTGGACTGAGTTATTTAATTCAAAAACAAATGAAAACAGGTGTTCCCCTGTAACCAAAACAGATGTACCCTTTCTGGATGATAACTCTCAAAGAATACCTGTAGTTTTGACTTCCAGTTTGAATAAAAATGAGAGTGAACAGAACTTCAAAATAGAACCAAGTAACAAAGAACTTGCCATCAGTGATACCAAGAATTCTTCTAGACATAATGAAAGACAAAGTCCTAAAGGTAGTAAGTCCTTGTGTTTTGATTTGAGTGAAGCAAATAAATGTGTAGGAACTGATAGTACAGTACATTCTTTTAATAATTTCACTGGTGATTCAGGATATGCTGTTGCACACTCATCCTTTACTTTGGAGTCAAATTTAAGAACTGACAGTGTCATAACTAGTGAAAGTGGAACATGCGTTTCTGAAGGTGATAATTTAATTCCTGAGGTTGCTGTAGAAAGAGAGAAAGATGGAGTTCCTTTTTCCCTTTGTGGAAAGAGCAAATCGAATAGATATTCCAGTTCTGGAATCATAAATGACAAACAGTTTCCTGCAGCCCAGGAATGTAAATCAGGAAAAAATTCTACCCAGAATAAAGAGTTGAATGAAAAAAGGAAATCATACAAGATGCAGAATATTTTATCAGAACCATATTCTGTTGAGTTTAGTCACATTGTTTCAAAATGTGAACAAGTTTCAAAGTCAGAACAGGCTGTATTTTTCATCAATAAAGAAGTAAATGATGAATCATGTAGCTATACAAACTTCAAGAAACAAAGTCCAAAATATTTAGAGACGCCTGTGAAGAAGAAACTGAAAATGAGTGAACAAAGTGTAGGTGGATCACATAAATCAGGTTCTAGCATAGTTTTAAAAGAACCTGATATTGTATCTGCTAAACAAAATGAATCTGTTGTGATATCTGTAGATAATAAAGTTAGAACAGGTAACAAGTCTCATTTGTTGGAGAATGTTCCAACCCTCAATGTTATTAATAGTCATGATTTTGAAGATGATGAAGATGCACATGATAATCTGGTATCTCTGCGGCTTCAAGAAGTTGTATATAATGATGAAAGCAAAGCTAAATCTAACCCTCCTCATGTTAAATATCAAGACAAGCATCCTAAGACCATTGGTAAAATTAAAGGAAGTTCAGGTAGTGCAAAACAGCCTGTTGTTAAGTGTGGACCTTTGCCAGCAGCATCTCTTTCGTCTGATGATGAGCAGTTAGTGGCTAAGCAGAAGAAGGGTAAACTCCAGAGGCAGCGTATTCTTTTTGACTCTTCATCATCTTCAGATGAAGTTGTTGAATTACAAGGTAAACAGAAGAAATTAGAATCAGCTGGAGAAACCAAGGGCAACAGCAACTCTCATGTTCATTTGATGAAAGGAAAAATGAAATTGTTACCCTCCTCAGATGATGATAGGGTGTTAGTTATCAAAAGCAGCCCAGAATCTCTAGATGAAGTTACGACAAGTAACGGTAAATCAGATATTTTAGTCAGAAATGGTGTGAATTCTGTAGATGAATGCAAAGAAAAAAATACTGTACAGGATAACAAACACAGAGTGGATAGTTCAAATTCTGTGGGAAAAACAATGGTTAATGAAGAATTGTTTGCCAGTATATTCAAAAGCAAAGCAATTGTGAAGCTGGAAAGGCTTGATGAAAATATATTAAAATCAAATGGACTGGTTGTTTCAGAACCTGAAAGTGAATCCTTAAATTACACACTTGATGAAGATATAATTGTTATAAGTGATGATGATGATGATTACTTCCCTTCATCACAAATATTTGATGACCAGAATATGTCTTCTTTGAAGGCACTTAAAACTGAATGCCAAGATGCAGTCAATGAAGATCCATCATTTAATAAGGATATTGAAGATGATGATGTACCGTTTGAAGATGATGACTCAGATTTAGATAATCAGTGGTTCAAGAGATTGTCACAGCAAGATCTTGAACCAACCTCAGCATTGCCTCCACAACTGCAAGCAGAGACAAAAACAAAGGACAGATTTTCAAGACAAAAGTCCTTAAAGGATGTGAATCTGCCACAAGTTGTGGTTGATGATGTAAGGATACAGGAAGAACTGTTGGCCAGTGATTTATGTAAAGCAGATGAAAAAGTGAAATTAAAACGTAGACGGTCTGTTGATAAGTGCCAAAGTAATGTTAAGGCATTTATAATTGATGCACCACCATTGCCACCACGGCGGGCTTTTCTGCGAGGAATTTCTGCAGACGAGGCAGCACGAATATACAAGGAGCAAAATGAAAGTTGCCAACAACCTGTGAAACATAGAATCAGTGATACCAGTGATAAGAGAAGAAAAAGAAAAAGAAAAGAAAAGAAAAAGGAAGATCATGTCCATTTGCCCATATCTGATGACCTAAGATTTCTCACTGCTAAAGAAAAGAAGAAAATTGCAGATAAGCGTAAAGAAAAGCTCAGAGCAATATCTGAGAAGGAGAAAGCTGTTGCAGCAGCTTCAAAGAAACATTCTGTGAAAGTTCCTGCAGAAGTAAGAATAAAGGTGACTAATAAAAACAGGGGTGCTTTCTTGACAGAGGGAGCAGAGAAAACAAATGATGTTTCAAAATTTTGTGCTACAGCTCAAACATCAGTTTTATCTTCTGTAGTAAAAGAATTGCACCGTGATGCAGAGAAGAACTCCTCCTCATTGAATGTTTCAAAACAAGATGGTGTTAGAAGTAGTACTCCGCAGCCCAGGAAGTGTGAATCGAGATTATCCTCTGCCCCAGCAAGATTCATTAAAGACCTTCCTCGAATTCCTAAAATATCTGAGCGGCTTTCGGCTTCAAAGAGTGTTGATGTAGAGGTACCTCCTGGTGCTAAAGTGGATACTATTACAGAGGATGTTCCTCCATTACTTACAAGTGGTTTTTCAAGCTCTCCTATTACAAAGACATTAGCACCTGCTAGAAGTACAAAAGGAAAAAAAAGGGTGACTTTCAAGAAAGATAGTGAACTGGTTGAGATACGTGTCATACCTGTGGCAGAAGATTCACGCCTTTTGCCTGTTGCCCACAAGAAAGATGCTCCAACTCCAAGGAATATCTTCAGTAATCAGTTACAGCAAAAGGGTCCAGATCTGGAGGAAGTTCTCTATGATATAGTGTGTTGGAATCCTAAGTGGCTAGAGGTGAGTCATAAATATATTAATTTTGCTAGAATTAGAATGGATTATGAGTGTGTAACATTATCACTTTTGTGCATTTCCTTTCAAACAAAGATTCCACCCACAGGAAGTACAGTTATTTTCATTTTCTAGTCTGTGTAAATATCCTGGCTCTTCATTTATGCTGCATGTCCTTGGGATATATGATATTTAAATTTCAACTTTACATATTTCAGCAAATCTGATCTCAGTGACCTATTTTGTAGCAGGAACTCAATTTGCTTCATTCTTTGTTGGTGAACTTCCTTGTCATACTGCTGCCAGATCTTTTGGTCACAGTATATCACACAGTAGGTGTGGAGATATTACCAGATGTTTAAAAGAATATCTCTAACCTCTAATATAAATTTTAATATAACCTGTTTAATAAAGGATCTCACCAGTGATTTTACATGTTGATTCCACTATTTATTCCGTGTGACAATGACATTGCAAAATATTTGTACAGGAACAGAGGCAGAAAACTGTTACATATCCACCTCCTGTGTATGGAGGCAAACTGTGGCCTATGCTGTCATCATTTGTCTCATATAAAGACTATTTGAAGGTTCTCACACCTCTTGTGCTTCTTGAGTTGTGGACCAATATCACCAAGGACTGTGAAAACAATCCTTATGATCCCAGGTCAGTTTAGAGTCTTCTGTTATATTTTTATTCTTTGTAAGCTGTAACCAACCTTGAAAAATTTACATTACATTAGACTGAAGTCTGTGTCTCTTTTCTTGCAGGAAGGCTCCTGTGGTAGTTGGTATAGATCAGGTTGATGCAACCCCTCATCTTACACCCAATAAGAAACAGCTTATGCATATAACTTGCCATGGTAAGACAACTTTAATAATTTATTCTGCACTAATACTTATAAACAAGTAGTTTTATTTTGGTATTTTGAAATACAGAGAAGATAAAAAAATGAGCAGTGCTTGTTATTGATGGTATAAGCTAGTAAGTTACATAGTAGGATTTTAAGTTATCACAGCAATGAGTGTGAAGATGTCTGTCTTCTGTTTTGAATTGTAGAGCCATGTTGTCTGGTAAACGTTTATCAGCATTTCAGAGGTGTTTGCTGCATCGATCATATTGCCAGATGATGGAAGTAGCAATCACCTCTGAAACATCAGTAAACTTTTGCCAGACGTCATGGCACTAGAACCCAGAAGACAGCTATCTTTGTAGTAAGTTTCATGTATAAAAACATATATATATGCAGTATTTGGAATTAAACAAGAAGAAACTTAACAAGATAACCAAAATTATATGGTAAATTTACTGTTTCATTTAACAAACAGCATACAGAAGCATTGAGCCTTATATTTGTATCCAATATTGCAAATTTTTATCTATATTTAATTCAAGTGGTTATATCTTTGTTCCAGCTCTTCTAACACAATATGACTCTCAGAACCATTTGTATCCACGTGTAGGGGACTTGGTTTACCTAGAATTGGAGTTAGAAAATGAAGTGTTACAGAACCTTTATAGTACTGAGCCTCAGCTAAATACAAAGCAACGCAGGATTGTACCCATCTTTGCATATGTCAAACATGTCAGCAAAGATGCTGTCACCAGTAGAACCAGTGTACACAGGGAAATCTGTGAGTAGTGCGTGTTTTTGACGCTTTCCCATGTATTATACAACATTCTGTATATCTGTCCATCAACTGTTATAAAGGACATATTAACTTCTCAGGGGGGAAAATAGAATTGAATGCATGAATCCTTGTTCGACAAGTCAAAAAGTATCTACAATGTAATTATTAAAATTAAAAACAAAAGAACAATATATAGCTCACAAGAACATAACTTTTAACACAGTCTCCATGCTTTTCAGCACACTATTCAAAACTGCACAACCTTCTGTGTGCCTTAAGAGGAGAATTTTTTGGTCATGTGGCTGGCCATATTTGCACTTGCCTTCTTCAGCTCGTGGCCGTTGGGAAAATGACAGTCTCTTAAAGCATTTTTGAGTGATTCAAATGAACGATTGTCTGACAGTGCAAGGTCAGGGCTGTTGATTGTTTGAATAGTGTTCATAGCAGTATATAGGAATTGGCACTGTCATGCAACAGTTTTGTTTATCAACTTTCGCACTTTCAGCATACAAGACCTTTATTGCTTCTTGTTGCACTTCTTTAGTGCATTTAGTAAGTGGGGTGGCCATGTTGATAATGCTAGTGGCACAAAACAACTGAACAGTCAACGTCAAATATGGCTGTCGTCTGGATTGTTGCACCGTGTAGTCCGGTAGAAGTTTACCAACATGGTGCCATAGTGGTAAATATAAAATTGAACAACGGGTATATATACGCATAAGATTGTCATTATAAATAAGCATTATTGTTATTTCAGTGTAATTTATTTTTGATGTAAATGGGCTAGGACCACTGACTTCTGGTAACTTCCCCTACAGCCACCGCTTTTCCAATGCTTGCTTTGACTAGCTAAGCAAGTATCAGCTTCTCGAGGAAGATTCTGCTCCATGGAGCTAGTTTTAGTCAATTAGGATATGATGTGCAGTAAATAATAAAGGAAAAGCAACATATTCTGGCACCATTACTGGCTCTTTCTCAAATATACTTGATTTCATCCTTCTCATTTTTAATTTTTGCTTTTCTTTTCTGTTTCACAGTGAAACATTGTGCAGAGCCATCAACCAAACTTACATTAATCTTATTGGCAAAATTTAGATCCTATGATGTGAAAATGAGCCATGCAATGAGAATAAAAGTAAGTGGTCAGTGCTGTACAGCCTTCAGGGCAGTACAAGACTTTAATAATCTGGAATTGATATCTTTAGATGTGGCCATGACCCTTTTCAGGGTAAAGGTTCTCACAATGGTGATGTGTGGCATACAGCTGAAGATTCCACTTGTTCATTCACATGACAGCTCTGGAAAATATGAAATCATATCCCTCCACAGATCTAAATTCACTGCGTACCAGGCCTCCAATAACTACTGCCCAGACACCCATAACCTGGCTTATATATGCTGGGCACTTTGTTATTGGGTGAGGCTTGCTGGTGGGTCCACAGGCAGATGAGACTCATATCCCTATTTATTATCAGTTAGATTAAACAATTATAAACAAAAAGGAATGATGAAGTAAACAATAAAATGTGACATGTTATGTAGTTAGATTACGAAAGTATAAAGTAACAAACAAACCATCCATATTTGGAGGCTGTTTTCTTCATCCACAAACAGAGGATATGCCAAGCTGTTGAAACAGGGATACACTTATTATTAAAGATGTATATTAACCAGTAATAAATCAGTATTGTTGATAACATGGAATGTATCGTTAATTTTAACTGTTATAATCGATATTATCTATTTAATTCAACACATTTGTTTTAAATTTAATTCTTGCTTCTGTTTGTGCAGGTGGTTTCATACATAAAGTCTGATCTTCGTTTGTTTCAAGCTATGGCATATTTGCCATCCTCACCACTTTGTAATCATATCCTGAAGCCTGCAGAACAGAATTTTGCCCTTCCTGATATTACCAACGATCAGTTTGTGCCACTGATCAAGCAAGTAAGGAAATGTTTGTGTTACACAGTCTGGTAGAGTTGTCAGCCCAAGGCAAAATCAAGATCAGAGCTAAAAGGGCAGTAATGCTAACAATAGATTCTGATGATAGCAGTAACATTATGTAGCACATTTACAATTGTAAGCTGTTGCCCTCAGTGAACTAGTGGTTAGTGTGCTCGAAACTCGGCTGAGGTTGATGGATTTTTAAGGGTGATAAAAAGCCATAGCACAACTTCCTTTGGAGGGGAATTAAAGCTGGTGGTCCCATTTTGTAGATTTACAGCATGTAAAAGAACCTTATGAGCATGATACGAAATGTTTCGTAAGCAAAATTCAGCAGCCATTTCTCACCCAAATCTCCTGTTTCACTGCTAGATGGCTCTGGCAGAAAATCAGGATTGAGTATAAATTGTGCAGAGTTAGTGGGGTCACTCACTACTCTCACTAGCACTGGAATGCCCAAACGGGTGTTGCCAAACACAGAAAATGAAATGAAATTATAAGCTGTAATAAAATGTGACCCAAATGGGATTCATTCAGTGACCATCTGCACATGTGCTGCAGCGTCTTTTATTGCTAAATAATAAGATTATACTGACAACAAGATTTATAGAATTAGTAATCTGTGCAATTAGAAAGTAGGCTATATGCGTTCTCCTTAGAACACATTACTATTATGGTGAGCTTATGCTTTTAAGTAAATAAAAATGGAAAACTGTAATAACACTGCTACAACCCAGAAGACAGCCAACTTCTTACCCGCCACTATAAGAACCTTATATTGTACAATTTGAGGTTCATTTATCATTTATTATGCTTCATCAGCATTCTAATTTTTGTCCCACTCTTTTCTGGATTTATGAATTGACAGCATCTCTCATTCTTTGCTTTATGAAGTAAAAAGATATTGCTCTGCTGCTGTGTTCTGTTTGTGGTAAAGTTCCAACTTGTCCAGAGATTGGTTATGGAAGTTTAAATGAGTGTTTTCCAGGACAATGCTTTGGAAGAGAAGGTTCAAAACTTAGGCCACTTCTGTCTCTGGACTGTACTCTGCTACATAAAACAAGTAATGTGAAGAATGAAAAGTAATAACATTCGCCATTTGAAGGGAAAATCAGGGACACAGTTGAGGCTATAATTTCGTATGTTGTGAGTTGGGTTTGGCAAGTAGAAAGTGATGATGCTGATACTGAACATAACAAAGAACACTGGTAAATGTTCTTAGTAATTCTTTCAGTTCATGTTTCATTTATTTTTTTATCACTAATTGTTTCAAAATAACTAAGTTTAAAAATTGTACCATAACTTTATAAAAACATTTACCTGTATGTAGTTTTCTTAATGACTTTTCTTCTTCTTATTTTTTTTGTTTTGCTCCAGGATCAGTTAAATGAACCACAGAAACAAGCTATCCTGCAAACTGCTCATGCTTGTTTGATGTCAAAACCAAAAATATGTATGATACAAGGACCTCCAGGCAAGTCTGTCTTTTTTATATATTAAAAAAACTTGGTTCATCTGGCTGTGTGAAGCAGCATTTTGTTTAGTGCAGTTCCAGTTTCTGCAGAATCTTTTTTGTAGAATACATGCTGTACAAAACTGAGTTAAATAGTAACAAATAATTCTTTTTCAGGTACTGGGAAATCGCATGTAATTGTAAACCTGATAATACAAATCTTATATGCCCAGAAGCAATTTCGGAAGCATGGAAGCCGTAGAGATGTTCCACGGATTCTTGTTTGTGCACCTTCTAATGCTGCCGTTGATGAGTTGGTGATTCGACTTCTGCATGTTCGTCAGACAATCCCAAGTAAGCATGATATTGCCTGAAAACCACAAAGAATCATAGCAGTTGGCAAAATGTATACATTATTACTGTACGCTTTGGCAGCCTAGTTGTTTTTTAAACATAGTGGATACATACTGAATTATTCTTATAAATAAACCTTATCTGCTTGCTTCATTAACTTAATCTTATCTTTCCATGTGTGTGTGGATTGATCTGGTAGACTTTTTTTTTAAATTTCCCAAAATGGAGTAAGTTCATGTAAATGAACAAAGCACTGTTAGAAGTGTAGTAAGTGAAGTATCCAGTAAATTATTACCTGTGGGTGGTTGCACCATCTTATTGAAAGAATATGTATTCCTCTTCTTCATTACATAGGTTTGAATTAGTGGTGTGAGATTCTGTCTGATGTATGTTTCTGAAGAAAAGAAGGGTTCAATAATACTGTTGCTCTGATAGAACATCATGCATGAACTTAATATCATGTAAACATGCCTCATAATTAGTCTAGGAATTTCTGATGCCCATTATGTTATTTTAGATATTTAAATGCCTACCCATATGAAACCATGCTCTGTTCATTCAAGAAATCAGCTAATAGTGAATCGACTTCACCAACACACCCAGCTTTACAAAGCAAGTTACAAAATTGTGCTGTTTTAACAGAGTCTACAATATTAAGTTTTTGCTTTGTAAATTTGAATGGCTTCAAATGGAGTAACCTTATAACTATGTGTGCAAATAACTGTGATACAGTAGTTTGTCAAGGTAACAATTTTAAAATAATTTCATGAAGATGCTTCTGAATGAGCTCCAGTGTTATGTAATGCAGCAGTTCTGAATCAGGGGTAGTTGAAGCTTCATCAGAAGTATGTGAAATATATTTCATATATTATCAAAGAGCTTAAAAAGTCTTCTCATTTTATAATATGCTATTATATCTTCAGTAACAAAAAATAATTTCTGTTACACAGTTGTTACAAAGTGAGACTGTCTGCATCTTAGTTGTGGCACTTATCAGAAAGTGAGAGCAACCTGATGTATTATCCTTCTGATGTCTCATATGAAAGATGTGTGAATTTTTTTATTTCAGTTGACAGCTGCATTATAATGTTGAGAGATGTTATATATTGCATGTGTGTATCTGCATTATGATTGTGAAAGTGTCAACATCTGCCCTCAGTCTTGTTAAACAAGGTTAAGATATGACTAAATACCTAAAAGTTCAATAACTTTGACGTTGCTAAAATAATATTCACACACAAAATTTCACATTATTGAAATTTACTTTCTGATTTTTCTTCTTTGTTGTGCCTTTTGTCCATTCATTTTCAAATACTGTGTCATGGCCATATGACTGTTTATTACAGAATTCCATTATATAAGCACATGCATTAGATAACCTCGTCTGTCATGCCCTCTTGTAATTTTATAATTGTTATGGGGTTTTTAATGTGATCAACAGAGAAACATTTGCTTTTTCATTTTGCTTTTTGTTCCATTTGTTTCAGATTTGTGATTATTCCTTAATTTTAAATGTGACTACTTTTCTTAATTATATTCCTGTGCCATGCATGAAGTAAGTCATATAATTATAATGCCTTTACATAATGTACTATAGTCACTCTTTAAGTTGTGAAACATTGAGGCAGTAATTGTTCTTTCTTTAATATCTGTCCTTTGAATACTTAACATGCTTCTAAACATTACAAATGGTCAGGAGAGGAGAGGTTCAGGATGGTGCGCAGTGGTCGACAAGAGACAATGAACCAATTAGTGAAAGACATCTCAGTCATTGAGTTGGCCAAGAGGGATGCTAGGAACACCGCACAAGTTTTGGAATGTGTGGAGAGTCTAGATTTAGAGGTATGTTGAGCTACATAACCTTCATCATGTAAGGAATGTGTCTAAAGATGGCTGTCCTCTGAGTCGCTGCGCCATGTAGTTTGGTAGAAGTTTACCAACGTTTCAGAGGTCAGAGAAATAGAAAAGATTCTGTAATGTAACATTCTCTTGTGTTTAATGTTAATGTTTGTCAAAGTACCATGCCTTTTTAGACAAAATTTTGTTTGTAACTAGCTTTTGGTTTGTTTATAAGTGAACAAAACTTACTTGTCTAGTCTTTCAGAATTAAGGTCGGCACTTTTGGATGAATATAAAAAACAGTTTCTTAAAAATTTTAAGGGATACATCCTGTTGTGTGTTCAGAGCATTTCAAAAGAGAATGATTTTTATTGTTTTCTGATTGAGTGTCTTGTTCCAGATACGCAATCTTGAGGCTCGAAAGAATTCATTGGTAATGGCCCTTGAAACAGCAAGGCAAAAGAATCTGACTGATACTATTGCTGAAACTGAGTTTAAACTAGGAGAAACTGAGCTGAAGCTTTTTCAAATGAAAAAAAGCAAAACCCAGGTAATTAGAGATTGCTGTTAATTTATTCATATTAGTAATATTGTTTTCACATATTGACTTCAATATAGTATATATATGTGTGTGTGTGTGTATGCTAATAAGCAGTTTGTGTTGTTGGCACTGTAGTGTGTGTGTATAACAGGTAACTGGATATTTCTAATATATATTTCATAGTTTTTCCCCAAGTCTTCATATTGACATCATAATCAGGGATGAACAGACTGGTTCACAAGCTGAGACAGAATTTTCTGTTGTAAGGAATTTTTACTAATGAAACTCACACATCTGTTAAACCCATTTAAATCTTTAGTTTCACTAAGAAAATAGTTGGATTTTTGGCCTGTGGAATGAGTTCTTTAAGAAGCTTGCAACCAAGAAAGTCTTGTCAATTATGTACTTAATTAGACTCTTATTTATTACCATTCTTCCCAACTGAACAGCTTAATTTAACTGTGTATAATAACCCTTGATTTAATTGATTTTGGATTTAATGGACATTGTCTGGTACTGCCAAATTATTTCTGGATGCAAGGCATTAGCAGACTTTTCTGTTTTAATAGACTTTATTCTGTAAAATCATCAAAACCAAAATGTCCGCTAATGACCTGTGGATTTTTTGTGCCTTATTGTCTGTTTTAATGAACCTTGTGTCATTGTAGGTGACCAGTTCATATTACTAATCTGCTAAGTGGTGTTCCTAATGGAAATTAAGGTTGCATTACTGGCATCATAAAAACAGTTGTGCAGTTTAATGAACAATTGGCATTACCAGATGCCCCTTTCCCCCTGTTAGTCCATTAAATCAAGAATTTACTGTAATGCTTTTTGGCCCATAGGTGATCAAAACTAAGTTTTGAACAATATTAATTAGCATTTGATGTTATTTATTCATGTGTATAATAGATTATCAACATAAACTTGGTAGATAAAATATAAATATAAAGCCACAAAATAGATTCATTATTACCTCTATAAATACCATTTCAGAATACTACATTGGATCCTCGAGAACTCTGGCGTATAGAAAGAGAAGCACAGTCACGAATACTTCTTGGTGCTGACATTGTGGCTACAACACTATCATCTTGTTTCAATAACCAGATGGAAACTATTTTTTCTACTCAGAAAAAGTAAGGTTTTATGTGTTACTGAAAAGTAATTATCAAGGATGTGTAAAAATTACAGTATGTTCTCATTATCTCTTGAATCAGTTTTTGGAGTAGATATTTGCAACTTATAGATGAATTTAATTTATTTTGGGTCAGTTCATTTTGAGTCAGATTAGCCTGTTGCCTGACACATTATTTTGAGTCATATTATACCAGGTTTGTCAAATTCGATGTCTATTAAGGGGCCACTTGAAAAAGAGATGACTGATCCAGGTGTCATCACATAATCACTTACTTTTCCTAATTCCAAGCTTAAGTTTAAGATCAATTTTTTGTTTCTTTATTTTCCCTCAAACACACAAATGTGAATTTCATTGAAACACATCTCCACTGTATTTAATTTAAATATAAAACAGTGGTAGCTATTTAACATGTGGTTTATAATTTAATTTTCTTATATAGCAGCAAGGATAGATCTGGTTTTCAGTTTACCTGCTGCATAGTAGATGAAGCAACACAAAGCCAGGAATTAGAAACACTGATACCACTCATGCTCGGGGTGACAACACTTGTCCTTGTTGGTGATGCAAAACAGCTGCCTGCTACTGTACTGTCTAAGGTATGATAGAGTCCTTGAAGCCATTTCTTTGTTTGCATTATACATATGTCTTTCCACAAAACATATCATATTCTTGAATATTTAGGGTTTTCCATTATCTGCATATGTGGCAGAACCTAGTGAGGTACAGCAAATGAGTAGTCCTTCTTGAGAAACTTTTTCCAATGAACATGATCAGTCTTAAAGGTATGTTGCCTTGTAACAGAGTAAATGGTGTTCCTAACATTCTAACATGTTTTTCATATGAAGGTAATGAAATCAACACTAGTGGAGAGGTTGTGTCTGTCTGTCTACATGCTTAATCTCTTAAAGAAATTCTATAATAAGCTTTGTTTCATAGATAGTCTAACATAAATATGCAATGAATGTAGTGAAAACATGTGAATTTTATATTAGTGTTGGGCTGTATAGATATCCCACTGAAGAGGATTTCAGATTGAATATTGTAGCATTTTTAGAAACTTGATACATAACATGAAGTATAAGTACATTAAGATATAGAAGTTTTATTTGAAACATTCATTGATATTGTGAATATTTAATGAAATACAAGGAAAAATATATTCTTTAATTAACTCTGCAATAGTATATCTGTATCTACTAAAAAATGAACACCAAGGTTAATAAGGTACTTACTCAACATAGCAAAAGATACTGTTCCTTTCTAGCTTTCACTCTGTGTTAACACTTTTGCATTTTACACATTACAGATGGCCAAAGAAAATGGCCTTGGGAAGTCCTTGTTTGCAAGATTACAAACATGTTTTGAAGACACTGTGAAGAATCCAGTACAGTTCCTTAGGATTCAGTACCGCATGCATCCAGACATCTGTCTGTGGCCCAACAGGTTCTTCTACAATGGCCGTTTGATCTCAGCACCGAACCTGGCTCAGCAGAGAGTCTGTCCACTCGTCCCATATTGCATTCTTAGCCTTGACTACAAACAGGATGATAGTGGGTAAGCTGAAAATACCGTAATGCCTTTCAGGCTTGAGCTGTATTGCTTTTCGACTGGTATCTAGCATTTCAGTATTTGGGCCTATTCTGATGTCTTCTGTCTGATTTACATTCATTGGTAGGTTTGCAGAATGCATTCTTCAAACAATTCTATCAACACTTAAAAATTTGTGTTATTGGAATGTTTGGATTGGTCGAGGGGGAGAGGTCAGACTAAGACAGGTACCCTGGTCCTCCAGATTGGGAGTTGGTCGCAAGGCTAACAACCTTGCACCGTAAAAAATAAGATGTTTCGAAACCTCAATCAAAGCCTCGGACAGACGGACCGAATGGAAGAGGAGAATTGAGGAGGCCATGGACCGAATACGGACCGGAGAGCCATAGAAGAAGAACAGGAGGCTTAATTGTTGCTTACCTGTGTTTGCATATATATATATTCAAAGATTATTGGTGTGTGCTGCTCTGTTCTGTTTCCCATCCTGGGTTCTGTAAAGTGTGTCTTTGTCTTGCATGTATATATATCATACACCTTTACATTCTTGTTTTGTGTTCAATTCAGGCAAAGAGTGAGTATTGTAAATGTTATCTGGAATACACCTATTGAGAGCCTCTCTTTGCTATAAAGTGCTTTTATTCTTTATCTTTGTGTCAGGGAACTCTCAAATGAAGGAGAAGCTGAGCTTGTGAGTCAACTAACATTAGGCCTGCTGGAGAAACTGAACAACCAACAGCTAAGCATTGGAATTATCACACCATACAATAAGCAGCGGACTATGATACAGTCCATCTTGCGTGATAGGTAAGATACTGATTGCTCATTTGTACAAGACCTGTGCGGAGTAATGAGGAAGTAACAAGTTACATAGCCTGTACAAGGGTTTAGATTTCTTGTAATTTTTATTTTTCGTTTCTTGTGTGGTGATGGTCAGGGTCCTTTGAATAGTAATCAGACATTCTAATTACCACTGCATTCTAATCTAACATATAAACCAGGGCATTTTCCCCATTATGTGTTTCATTTCTGCTCTTTGTGTAGATAGTGCATATAAATTATAGTTTTATAACAGGTGGTGACCTCAGAACAGGAATAGAAACTTTTGAAACACTATTTTCTTAAATATAGCTCAGGTAATGAAAAATGAATGACATAATCATGACCACTTACTGTTACCAGACAGATTCTTAATGTATGTTTTGAGGTTTTCACAGCGGTGAGTCTGAAGATTTCTGTCTTCTCGGTTGTTGCGCTGTGTAGTCTGGTAGAGGTTTACCAACGTTTCAGAGATCATACTGCCTCCGTCATCAGGGCGATGAATGTTCATCACAGCGCAACAACCCAGAAGACAGAAATCTTCAGTTTCTTAATGAATGAAACATAAGATTTAAGTTATCATAAGGTTGGATTCTTTGTCTTACTATATCTGTAAAACATAGAAAACCAGGAATTTTAAAATAAATTCTACAGGATTGGTATTTTAAACTAAACTTAAAGAATTGGCACTTACCATTTAATTGTGTGTGATTTACAGAATTGTCTGAAAACTTGACCTTCTTAAGTTTGTGCAAAGTTTCTTTTTGTTACAGTTCCTGTTCCTGCCAGAATTTGGAAGTTAATACAATAGACAGCTTCCAAGGTCAGGAAAGAGATGTTATTATAATGTCATGTGTGAGGACAGGAGGCATAGGATTCTTAGCAGATACTCAGCGTCTTAATGTTGCTCTGACTCGAGCTCGGCGTTCTTTGCTGCTGTGTGGTAACTTTACCTCCCTGCGGGTAGGTTTGTGAAATGGGTACCATGCACAGGAGTACACACATCACATGTCTTCTTTGTGTATGACGTATCCTCAGAATTATACTCTACTGTTTCTTTTCACATTTCGTAATTGAGTAAAGAAAAATACAGTCTGTCGTATAATTAGAGGGCAGGAAGCTGTGAGACATAGTGTGCTACACTTACCAGTAATGATTCATTTCATTACCTTACATATTAGGCATACTGCACATGTTTGCATGGTGCAAGAAACTTACTTCGTTACAGCCTTTAGAAGTGTTGGCACATTTTATTTAGTTGTATGTATGAGTTATTTGAGATCCTGCTTCCTGTCTTCTGTTGTAGTGCAGAATTAGAGTACAAAAGATCATAGCTTGTCGGCATTGTTCACAGACAATGGTTTTATGTTTTGTGTCAGTATTGAAATTCAACATAACTGATTTGTAGGTCACACAGATACTTGCCAAACATAACTTTTAGCTCTCATGTATGAATATTTGCTTTTAATTATTATATTAGAACTCACTTAACAGTCTTTGGTTTAAAACCACATTCTTTCAAAAGTGGTCTTAAAGCAATTTTGTACTCCAGTTTTAAAATTCAGTATTCCAAAAATGTGCACATTTGTTGTAAGATGATGCTTTCATTATTTACAAAATTTTTGTCACAAAACAAGAAAGGAAGAGACCTCTTGGATGATCAAAATGTATATGTAAAATGTAAATGTATATATATACAGATTTTAGGTAAACGGTGTATGAGGGTATGGAAGTCTGCCATGAACTGTTTTGTTATTGATTTGTGTGGGGGTGGGGGGGGATATGATGCCAATCACAATGACCACATGGTCTAGAGCATGGGTCTTGCCTGCTTGTATACTGTAAAATTGGGTTTGAATCCCACTTGAGGTATGGATGTTTGTCCTTGTCTTTCTGTGTGGTTCTGTGTTGTGTAGGTAGATAACTGCTGAAGAAACATTTTCAGAAGATCCCATAAGGAGGCATTCTAGGTTCTCCAAGAACTGTAGAGCTATGGGGAAAGAAAGGAAGGTGCCTGAAGACAATTAGACATTTATTTTGTGCAAAAACCTGGTACAGTGAGACAGACGTGTTTAATTTTAAACATTTTAAGAACAGTAACAGTTAGACAGCAGATTGCCCTTTGAAAATAATGCCATTAATGTAATGTATGTTTAATTCCAGAATGACAACATGTGGCGTGCTCTTCTAGAAAATGCCAGCCAGCGAAATTTTCTCAAACATGTTTCAAGCAGTGTAGCCAAAAACAAGGATGAACTGTTGAAGCTGGTCCTAAGAGACAAGTAATGCAACCATTTAGATGGTATTGACTCTGAATAGGTGGATTAAATTGTCATGTTGTGTGTGATAATTTATTATCATCTGCCATTGTTTTTATACATATATCATATATTTTCCAAATGCGTATTATGTTGAGGAGAACAGGGCTGTAGTTAAGCGGAAAAGCATCTTAAGCCCTGGCTGTTTTTGAATTGTTATTTCCCTCTCTGTTTTTGTTTATTATAAATTTCATAATAAACTTTGTGTGGGCACCTCAGTGAAATTTATCCATATATGCAAAGTACATCCAGAGAATTTTTTTTTTTAATGTATGATGTCTTGTGTAGAACTGGATGTCATCTGTCGAAAATATAATTTCAAAATAATATTAAAAATCTGCACCACTGAGAGAGAATTTCTTTTAGTGAAAGAATTCTGTATTAAAAAAAATTCAGTTTATGTGTCTTTCACTTTATATTCATCTGAATTGCAAGAAATATATTTTTTGTGTGTATGAGCATAGCCTTCATTTCAATTTAAAAAATTATAACAAGCACATGGACCATATTCCTTGGTGAATTGGACTTTTTGTATAACTTTTTTACAAGTCAGTTTTCAGCTATGCTTTAGTGCTGATTTTTTATCTTCTGAACTTAATGAACATGTCTTTAACCTTTACTGATCATGGGCCATTAAAATCCAGCTGGCAGCCCAATAGTATGAGGATTTAAAGCACATATTCCCTGCTTGATAATGGTTAACCAATGAAATTATTGTAATGCAGGTTGTATAATAGTAGATTATTTTCTCTTTTTGTTTTAGAAATCACTGGAGATCTCCACAGTGTAAAATATAAAAATTCCAAGAAATTTGTGTTTTATAAAATTAAAAATTAAGGTGCTTTAATTTATATTCATCCTTCAGTTCTGTAACTCTTCCATAACTTGATAATGTTCTGTGCCATAATTTGCTTTTATATGTTTATGATTTATTATTCAATCAATACATCATGTATTAAAAAGATGTTTGTTAACATATAAAACAATGACAGTGCACCTACCTGTTATTGGGGAGATACGTGTTTTGTCTAAGGTAATCTTACCTTTTTTTTAATACATTACGTGTTGAATTTTGTAGTTTTCTTTTGTTAATTTACTGACAGTTTTGAGAGAAAACCCTTGAAAACATAATGAGATTCAGTAGTTCTGCACCAAACCGTGTGGTGTAATTTTAGCCACTCTTGTTTGCATTTTTAACAAAGTACCTGGTTATTAAGGTCTTCCATGTTTTGTTTTTTCAGTTGTTTCAGGTAAGTGCCAAGAAAATACCTTTAGCAGTAAAAATCCATTAACCTCATATCTCCTTGATATACAGAATGGTGGTGTTAACATATAAAACATAACATAAATATTTTGATGAATACCAGCATAAATTTAAATTGCTTTTTAAGAATTAATTTAGAAAGATACCAGTCCCTGGATAAGTTGCAGACATTTGTGCCTTACTGCTCTTTCTCTTGGGGCATACATATATACAGCCGATTTCTGATTGTCCAACCTAAATAGGACTGAAGGACAATCAGATAATTGAAGATGTTGGATAATATGGAAGAATCTTTTGGTGTGTTCACAATGAAGAGCTCCAAAAATGTGCTTATAATAAAAAAATTAAACACCGCCAGCTGATTACCAGGTGAATATTCTGGGTTAAGTGAACTGGAAGAAAGTGCACCTTTGTGTGTAGTATTAAAATAGATTTGTGTGGCCCTTGCCAGAACATCATTCCACATGGTATGGAGAATGAAGTGTACTTCGTTGTTAATTGTGCAAAATGGTTTTAATATCTTGTCATAAAGTTATTTGAATACTTAAATAAGCCGTTGAAATTTATTATTATTTTAAGGCCCTTTTTAATACTTCATGGAATTGTGCTGAGCTTAGGTACAGCAGTAATAATTTGTAAACGGTGACGTGCACACCATGATACTCGGGCCGTAAGTTGGAATAAGTCGTGTTGGTCACTGAACACACAATAGTCAAATGGAAAGCAAAATGGCAAACAATAGTACCCACGTTACAGAGACAACTGATCACACCTGTATGGTAATTCAACGTGAGAAGTAAAGCCCTTAAATTATCAAACCAGTGCTCTGCGGTCCCTACCAACGTTAAAGATAAAAGTAGCTTCGGTAGCCAGCACATATTAATACCACAACCCAGTTTCACGTAACATTTGTCTTAATTTCTATCCTCCTTGGGTTTCTCTACGTATTTCTTTGCTGGTTGAGGAGTGAGGTAGTTACGTTGGTTAAAAGTATTTGAAGAAATGGCTTCGAATGCAGCAAAAGTTCCGATTTTTCGTGCCGTTACAGTAAGTTATTTTGTTTAGCAGGCCTATTGGTATTACGTATAAATAAATATTGCTGATACCGTTTCAGGAAAAAATTATAGTCATTCTTTGCTAGGGGCCGAAAAAGTCGGAATTTTAGATATTAATTCTGAAGTTATCAATTTTTTGTATTACGATTTCTAGATTATTATGTTTTATTACGTTGCTGCCCAATTATATTTCGGTGTTGTACTAACATTACTGTACTCGGAAGTTTTGGATCGGGTCGAAGTTCAATCCATTTTTAGCACTTCATGAAACGATGTACAGACATTGGATGCCAGACTTTTTTTATATTTGGAGAACATGTTAACTTCCAATATATCAGTATTTGCATGATACATTCAGCATTCATATTTTCAGCAGCAGACTGTAGATGTTTGTAGTGAGTTTTAAATGTAGCACTTCTAGAATGAGTTACCATATTTTTTGTTTCTTGCTTGAAGAAAATAGCATTTCATTGCAATACATTATTTGTAGGAGGAGTGGTGAGATATAAATTGTTTTCAAGAAAGAATTATGTGATTAAAATGTAATAATTGTATAATGGGTTCTGTACATTTTGTACAAAACATATAGGTTCCTCCCACCAGTTCCCACCATAGGCATGTAATATGAAAGAAACATTATACTGACATCCAATCGCAGCTGTTAAATGATATGTTCCTCCAACTCTAGACCTCAAAAATAAAACACTTCTTGAATGTTTGGTCACATCTAGATCAGTAAAGTTTCTGTCCTCTGTTATCATTGAATTTTCTCAACATGAGTACTTATCAGGGCACCATTATCTGGAATATTTCAAAGTATTCTATTAAAAAATGAACCAATATGACCTATAAAATCTGTAATGAATATATGTCATAAACATTTGGTAGTATCTTGAAATTGTTTCCATCAATTCTAACATTGCTGTATTTATTTTAAACTCAAATGCAGAATAATAGAATGTTAGCAGGGAATAATAGTGAATATCAGAAGAAATGCACGGGTATTTATTTATATTTTAAAGATTATTTGAAATGTGTAAATTTCTAAAAACAATATATTTGTTGAACTTACCATTTTCATTTTTAGAAATGTGGTTTTTCTACACAAACAGCAGTGAAAGCAAGTCAAAATTTATCACGCAGAACTGAAGTGAAAACAGCAGTGCTAGCAAATAAGCTGGTGATAGCATCTGTAGACAATAATTCACCCATTTCTACAGTCACCGTGCTTTTCAGGTAAGTCACTATAGTGTATTGATTTTCTCCCAATAAATAAAGCTTCGGGTGAGATACCATGTCATTTTACATTTTTGTGATATGTGTAACTAGTATGGGTTAGATTTTATGTCTTAAACCTTGTTACTTCAGTATTTAAAGTAAGATTGCATTTGAATTGTTGAGCCTCAAGTTCATAATATAACCATCATAACAGGAATTTTATAGCTTAAATAAATTCATCTTTGCCCCTGAAAGTACTTTAATCATTTCTGTTTTATTAACCCTCTTATATTTTTGCCATTCACATGTTATGCATACTTAAATATGGCTGCTCTAGTAACAGTCATAGCCATACTTCATGCTAACCCATTTCGTGTATTCCTCCATAAGCATTTGCTTTGGTGCTTAAAATTATAACCATCTCTATAATTTTTTGCAGTAGAATATTAGATTTCTTGAATCCTGATGAATAGACTGTAGAAGATTAACATAATTCACTTTTTAGGGCTGGATCCCGTTATGAGCAGCATGACTCTTTGGGAAATACGCATATACTGCGAATTGCAGCAGGACTTACCACAAAGGACTCCACACAGTTTGGCATAATTCGTAACCTGCAGCAAATTGGAGCAAGCCTAAGTTGTCAAACTGACCGAGAGACAATTGCTTATACTCTTCATAGCACCAGTGACAATCTGTAAGTTATTTTGGTGATATTCTGACTGTTTTTATTGTGTTTGACATTGTTTGTTTTGAGATGAAATAATATCATATTTATTCATATAATTTATACATTTTTGTGTTTAAACTCAAAACAAGCTTGTGTACACATCAAATTAACTGACTAGCTATTGTCATTAATCTGTGTTTATACTTTTCCTTCCTGAAGTGGAACATTTTAATTCCTTTGGTACATCATAAACTGTAACTTTCTTCCAATAATTTAAGAAATTGCATGAGTTCATATTACATAAATATGAAAATGGAAATGTATATTTGTACAAAACCAGGTACAGGATTCATATAATTTAGTATAAATACTGGTGCTGGCATCAGTTGTGTTTTACCCTAGCTCCAGAAAGTGCTCTTTCTTGTCTCTCTTGTACATTTTGCAAAAAAAAAAATTATATACAATGCAATATTATTTACATTAGAAGTGTCTTGTTTTTGTTAATTTGATCAGGGAAACTGGATTGAAGTTTCTTGGCGATGTTGCTTCTAAGCAAGTATTCAAGCCATGGGAATTATCTGATAACATTCCACGCCTGAAGTATGAGCTGGCTAGTCTTTCACCATATGCACAGTTATTGGATTTACTGCATAGAGCAGCCTACAGAACAGGGCTTGGCAATTCACTCTTTTGCCCTGACTACCTTGTAGGTAGTCATAGCACAGAATCAGTGAGTAAATGTCTTATAGTTACATTCTTTTAGGAAATCATGAAAAGTAATCCACAGCAAAGCAGTGAAAATCCTTTTTAATATTATCCTCCCTTATGTGCCTAGATTTCCCAAGTGATATCTACCCATCATGTTTTTTCTGACTAAAATTTTATATGCATTTCTCATATTCCCCATGAATCCTTTTTGTCCTGCTGATATAATTATAGATTTATAATCCTAGTCATATTTTGTGATGGTTATAAATTATTCAACTTTTTGTTAGATAACTTTCTGTCTCTGTGATCAATTTGTACCCCACAACACCCTAAATCTATGTTAAGCCACCAACAGGACTCTGGCTGCTGAAATATAAGAAGCTGTTTGTATTTTTTACCATGTAAGATCTTGCCTTGCAGCTGCAGCATTATGTTAAAAATCTTTTCACGACAAACCATGCTGCTGTGGTTGGTGTGGGTGTGGACCATGGTGATCTGCTTTGCTTTGCACAAAACCTTGCACTGGAGAGTGGTGCTGGTCAAGTTGAATCTGCATCCAGGTACAGCGGAGGAGATGTAAGACGAGATACGGCAGAAAGCCTTGCTCATGTGGCTGTTGCTGTGGAAGGCACAAGGTAATATTTTCATCTGTTACAGTTGTTCTTTTTAACACCATATGTTATCTCATTTCATCAATCTGGTTGATGTTTCCCTCCAATCTTTCCTATTATCAAAAATCCTGGCACTTTTAAGTTTCATTAGGTAGCATAGTTGTGATTGGAAGATGACTATCAGTTTTTGTAACCACCTCGTAAATTTATGGCAGATGTAAATATTATAAACCTTTCTTTGTTTATACCCAGCTGTTTTTCTTTCATTCTGTAATGGATTTGATGTGGTTGCTTCATTGACCAGATACAACAAAGAATAGTGTTATATGATCCAGTTTTTGTGGTAGGAGGGTTGAAACTGGTGAAATCTAGTATGACAGTGTGGATCAAAGGAAAGTTTACATACAAGTGGTGTTGATGTCATCATGGAGGATTTCTGATGTTTGTGCTGCTGGCTTATTTGCATCCCAGTAATTTCTACGTGTAGAAATGTATGCATCTCTTCATGAAAAGTTTGTGTTACTGTTGTCCAATTTAAACCAAAGTGAAATGTGTTGACAGATTTTAGTAAACCTTCCAAATGTAAAATTTCATGGAAATCTTTTATTGTTATTGCCTAAAAAGACTGTAAAAAAGAAGCATTACAGGTAACTCCTGTGGTTTGTGCTCTTATAATATCCAAAAGTATAAACATGGTAGTTCAGAATTATCTCTGCTTACACATGAATAGAATTTACAGACTTTGAAAATGTGTATTTGCTGTTACCACAAACAGTTTGGTATCATTTGTTTCTTCTGTAAATACATTTACATTGATCTTTCCTTGATTAAAGAACCTGTATCTTTACTCCAATCATTTATATATACCTACAGGTCACTGTGGAACGTTACTGAATATGTTTGTAAATTAGTGTATTTTTAATGTCAGTTGTCCATTGAAACTGAGGGTAATACATTTATTGCAGCCTGAAGAACACAAAAGAAGCTCTTGCTTTTGCAGTACTGCAGTATGCTTTGGGTGTGGGTTCATATGCTAAGTGGGGTTCAAGTGCCTCCCCTCTAACCCGCGCTGTAGGTTCAGCTGTTGGAAGTGATCCATTTGCTGTGACAGCATTTAATGCCAGCTACACAGATTCTGGACTCTTTGGTTTTGTATCTTCTAGTCCAGGAAATGTTGCCAGACAGGTAAGATTTTCTAATACTATTTTGTCATGTCTTCTTCTTCTTCTTCTTCTTCTATGGCTCTCTGGTTCGTATTCAGTCCATGGCCTCCTCAATTCTCCTCTTCCATTAGGTCCGTCTGTCCAAGGCTTTGATTGAGGTTTCAAAACATCTTCCTTTTTACGGTGCAAGGTTGTTAGCCTTGCGACCAACCCCCAACCTGGAGGACCAGGGTACCTGTCTTAGTCTGACCTCTCCCCCTCGACCAATCTGGCTAGGGAGGCCCTACCAGTAGCTATGCTACCGCCAGCATAGCTCTTGGGGTCACTGAGGTACTCAAGCCCCACCACCATGACAAGGTGCAGGTACCATTTGTCATGTCACTTCAGAATATTCTTGGATTTCTTCTGTTCCTGTGTTAGAAGTATCTAGTTGACTCTTTTTACTTCTGGAAACATGAAATACACGAGAAACTTGAAAAGTCTACCTGTGTCAGATGTTGACCTATGTGACTATGTAATACAAGTGGTATTATGGCATGGTACATTTGGTAAAAAGAATTAGCGATGCTATTGGGTCTGAACTCCAGATGTTGTCGCTTGAAAGTGATTGGAATACAAATAAGATGTTTGCACTATCACTGCAGAAAAATTGTCATCAGTCTTTCTTTATTCCATGTTTTATTCATGTTTCTTACATTAAGCCTGAAATCACAGCATAGCTGTAATGTGTATACATTGCAGAAACTGTTGAAAATACATAGAATCTTTTAGCAACATTATATGCCACAAAGTACATTTAGATGCTGCATTGAGTATATCAGTAACTTCCTCAATTGTTGTGAGAGGATGTTTCATGTTTTCATGATTTTATGTATTATTTACAGGTAGTGGAAGCTGCAGTGAAACAACTGCGAAGTGGCAGTCTGCCTTCTGCTGATATAGCACGTGGCAAGGCTCAGCTTAAAGCAGCCATTTTGTTTAACCAGGAAAGTAACTCTACACTAGCAGAAGACATTGGAACACAGGCTGTGCTGCTTGGCAGTGTTCTTTCTGGTCCTGCTGCTGTTTCTGCTGTGAACAGTATTACGGATGCTGAAGTTAATGCTGTGAGTTAAATTTTTATACATTAGTCTTTTGTAGACTTGTCAAATGGTAGGTTACCTAGTACTATTACATTATTAACATCAAGGAGGATACAGTGAACTTCGCATGTGGTTAGGATGGGGGTAGTAGGAAAGAATGTGAAAACCTCTTAGAAGACTACGGAGGAGGTGAGAGGATAATATTAAGATGGGTCATGGGAGAGAGAGTTTTTGGGGATGAGAGGGTCGAGTATGAATTGAATCTGTTACATTTCATAATTTGTGTGTACCTGTTTTCAGTAAGTAAGAATAATTCAGTTGTTGTATCAGGAAGGTTGAAGTACAATCAGCTATTTATAGAAGATAGAATAAATGTAATTATTTCAAAATTTTATTAAAAAATAAGCAATTTAATAACTTTGTTTTGGTCAGTGGGAGCACATATATGTGTAAGATTGTCATAGTGTCAGTAAATAAGTAATTCTTTATTTTAGTAGTTTATTTTAAATTAGGAAGGTTTTCACTGTTGTGTGTCTTAATTCTGTATCTGTTCTTTTTGATAATGATAAATGTTATTACAGTAAGATGGTTTGTGTTTACAGGCTGCAAACAAGGTGAAGTCAGGGAAACTGTCTGTTGCAGCAATTGGTAAGTTGGCACATGTACCATATTCTGACCAACTGACATAGATGGATGTGCTGTAGCGGTTGCAGGCTTCAGACTGTAAATGCTTTAAGTAGGTAACTAAAGGAATTTGTATATAGAAAAAGGTGTTTAAATGTTCATTCTAGAATGTGTATGCAGTTCTTTGAACACAATAAAATGCCAAAACAAAAAGCAGTCTGTTAAAACCTTGAATTTTGCAGTTTAGCAAACCTTAAAATATTTAGTTTTACAGTTTTTAGCCCATTTTCCTTACTCTGTTAAAAAAAAAGATTAGCTTGTCTCTAAGGACATAATTTCAGCAATATAGTGAGTATTAAGAATTTTAGAGAATGTTTTTACCCAATGTTCAGGCACCGAAGACAACAAACGTTACATCCTTTGATGCCACCATTGCAGGTACAACCATCAAGCAAGGTCATCAAACCATCTTCCTATAACTTGATAAGGGGATAACCTTCAGACAGATGCAGTAACAGAAAAAGTTCTAGCATTACTGATGGCCTTTACCCAATTCCACTTCACTTGCCCTTTTTATAATAAAATTAGAAAAATAATTTTGCCAAGTTTATCTAAATAGAAAGCTTTTGCTACAAAGGAAAATCTTTCACATTCAAGGAAATAAACACAGTAAACCATCCTAAAATGAGCCAGTCTTTATTGAAATAATCATATACAACATATTCATGTTAGTAGAGCCGCAACCATTCTATGGAATACAACTTGTTAGCAAACTGAGGCTTTTTAACTGATAGCTTTCCTTCTTCAAACTGCTGCAAAAGGGGTAAGAGCCCTTTCAGCTCATTCATATGAACAATCTGTAATGAGACAATGCAAACTTTATATGATTCATTCTCTCTCCCAATTCTTGGCATCTTTCCAACCATGTTTTATCTTCTTCTTTTTTTTATTTTTTTTATTTTTGCTTGGTATTAATGGGAATTGAGCACAGAACCCTTTTGTAAATGCACTACTAGCTAGACCACAAGAAGTTTTACAGGAGCTTTGTAAGCACAGGTGTCTACTAATCAGAGGAACTCCATGGTAAAGAATTCTTGAGAAACTGATAGTTCCTTAGTTGACCAAGACATTTCCCTTATTTTATGGGTCCCAGAGATTTTATATTGTGTCTACAACTTTGACATTTCACATTTTCAATTTGGTATTGCCAGAAAAAAATCAGTTGGGAGCAATGAGCATGAAATAGTCAGAAATGGCTTTCAATATGTAGCCTTTGAAATGCATTATAATAATTAAAACCCTATGCTAATGGGAATAATGGAATAGCAAGTAAAGTAAAATTTACAAGCACAGCTGAATCAAACTACACACAAATAATGAAAATCAATAGCTAAAATGGTTAGTTTCCGTTTCTGAATAATTTGTACATGTAAAACCAAAAGATAGTTGTAGAAAGTAACATCACCACAATCAGTGGTTAGAAAACATTTCTGACAACCTTTACCTGGTCTATAACAAGCCCACGGATTCTGCGCAGTAATTGCAGAACTTGAGGATCCCCAGAGAGAAGATACCGCTGATAATGTGCATCCAAGAGCAGACTGGTCCACTCTACCAAATTACACAGCTTCACTTCAGATACGTCTGCCTCAAATTCTTCAGCCAAGTGGTGAAGAAGAGTAAGTGTGTGATGAAATGGGAGAGTATGTAAACTGGGCATCAAGCAGACATCACTAAATGGTGCATGAAGTACAGCATTCAACAGTTTGTGGTATGGTTCTTGTTTTTCAGTTTTTGTAAAATTTTCCAAACTGAATAGAAGTATTTGAACCAGAGACCTTTCAGGAATGTCTGTAAAGTGTTCTATGCACCAAACCAGTTCTGATATAGCTTTGGTTTCCAACAGCAGAGGTAGGAGCTTCTCTATCATCCTGCAATGACATTGCCATTTACAAGTTAATGACAACAATAGAAAATGTTTTTTGACAACAAAAGCGATCTTTTCTCTCTCGTGAAAAACTGCACAACTTTTCTTTTGGGTTAACAATATTCTGTAAATCATAAGTTAGAAATTCATGCTAAAAGATCTGCAGCACTTTTTACTGAACAGTACACCATTTCAACTGTCTTAAAATACTTTGCATATATTTTGTTGATAGGCTAAATTCTATCCCATTCTTCATAGGAATGCTCCTTCTCAGATACATTCCACAAAGCACAGTTTGTAATAGAAAAACATGAAAAGAAACTAAAAATATTTACAGACTAGTTTCCATTATTAAACTTTCTTCTATTTCTACATTACCATTTCCATTTATTAAAAGTCATTTTACAATTGTCACTCTGCACTCTTAGAACCAGATAAATTCTCTGATAAAGACATTTTAGTTTATAGGTTATGTTTTCAATAGGTATTACTTGTCACGACAGTTGACAAAATATGAAAAAAAATTATTAACCTTTTTATTCCATTATAGAAATCATTCTCTTAGGTAAGTGAAGTCTCAATTATTAAATAATTCCCTGTACCATGTAATTAGTAGATTAAAACTGAACAGTTTAATATTATGTATAAATGTACTAACATAGATTGACAACAACCATCAGCTTGCAAAGCTTCCAAGTGTTCCTTAAGTGCCTCAGGAACATGTTGATCTGACTCAGCAAAGATATCTTTCATTGTGCCATTAGCCCCCCAGTTGGAACACTGTGCCTGGTGCAGCTCCTGCACATCAGAGTCATGTTCTGGTCGTGCACTGCCACTACAGTGTGCACCAACCAGTGCACACAGTCGTTGCGCTTCAAGTTTGTATGGTACTACAACTAGGTTGTGTGCTGTTGCTATCAAGAGGTTAGTACCAGCATGCCACAAGCATGGTGGTGAAGCAAACAATTTGAAGTGGTGTCGAGACTGTACCACACCAAACTGCACATTATAGATGATAAGAGCAGCTCCTATAAAAGTGAAGTCATCACATTTAAATGTCCTTATTTCAAGGGAATTTTTAACATAATTAACTAACTACATGCAATAGATTCCTTCAAGGAATTCCCTGCCTTCTATAGAACCTGAAGATTCATTGTTGTGTTCATAACAGTATGCCACCAGTCCCTATCCTGAACCATATGAATCCAGTCCAAACCTTCCCACCCTATTTCCCTAAAATCCATTTAAGTAATACTATCCTCTCATCTATGCCTGTCTTCCAAATGGTCAGTTCCCTTCAGGCTTGACTTTTATATAACAAACTACTCTTATATTTTTCAGTAGAAAGTTGTAAATCATAACACTGAACAGAGCTCTCAAAAGTTTTTACAATAATTATGCAGTGTATGTCAGGTAAGACTGACAGCAAGAATCTGCACGAGTCTGATTAAATTTAATTTTACTTTCAAAAATATGTGATATTTAAACATAACAGTTAATGAACTTCTAGATTCTTGGAATGAGGTAAAATAATTTAACCTTTCACTTATGACCATTGTGACCCATTAGTCAGCATTGCTAGATGCAGAAAAGAATTTCATTCTGAGTTCTCACCTTCTTCACTAGGGTCAGCACCATATATTGCAACATGGCTGGAGCTGAGAGAAACCAAAGCAACAGGGTGCTTCATGCTAACAGCTCTAACAGTGTTCACAAGTGTGCCAGGTAGCTTAGGGAAAGGCTGAGGGTGAAATGGCAATGAGTATAACTTTCCATCTGACCCTGGAAACAGTACACAAACATTTAATCAATGAAAAATATTTACTGTTATGTACTCAAGCTACAGCAGACATGTTTAATCTTGACTTACGCTAACTGAAATCTGTTCCATACCATGAATATGTATAAGAATGAAGGTAAAGCCATTCCATTACAACTTATGCAGGTGCACAGGGGAGAGGAGAGGTGTATAGCTCTTACTCATTCTCAACCTCAGCACTCAGCGTCATGCCCCAGCTGCACTTTACCTCCGGGAAGGGAGCCAGGTACCCATTGGACAGGAGGCTGGGTGGGTCCCAGAGCCAGTCTGGATGTAGAGGCTATAAGAAAATCATCTGCCCATGTCAGGGATTGCATAGTGATCATCCAGCCCATAGCCAATCACCAGATTGACTGAGCTACTTGGCTCATATTTATAAGAATGAGGAAAATATTTTTTTTTAATAATGATGTTTTCAGTAGTACTTGTAAAACAGTGACTGAGAAACAAATAAATAGCTGGTGCCAATTTCTGAGGGCTCAGCTGAAAATTCTTGTTTCACGCAGTATCATATACCAGATAACTCTCAGCAATAAAACAAATAAATGTTGACCTGAGAATGCCATAAACCTGACTGCTTGACACATGCATATGATCTCACATTTCTCAATAAACATGTGCAATGAATGCAGAAAAAACATTAATTCTTTCATTTTAGATTTCAGCTTCTGCCCAGCCTCCTATCCCCGGGGGTAAATAGGCTTGAGTGTGAAGATGATGCTTACCTCTATCTGCTGCTGAGGTTGAGAATGTGCAGAGTTATACATCCACTTTCGCATACATTTTCATGTTGTGATGCTTAATTACGCATCAGGAACAACTTCACCTTTTTGCCTTCAAGTAAGTTTTGTTATATTTGTAACACAAATCAGATATTTCATAAAATATTAATTATGAATTAATAAGGGTTCTGTATGATAACCATCAGCACAAAAGTAATCACAACAAGGACAATAAAGGTTAAGATCTCAGTCAACTTCAAAATGAAGTTTGATGTACGTATTGTAAATGGATAGGTATGGAGTATGCATTATTTAGCTTAGTCTGGCAGTCAAACACAAAGAAAAGTATTATTCAATACAACTTACATAATGTAAGAAAGTTACAAGAAGATTCCTGTTGCATAGTAGTCTGCCCCATTAAGCAAAAGTTTTCTCGTTCCACTTTTAGTTTTATGCATGAAATATTTCCTGTGACTGGAACCACATGGAAGTGTGTAACATCCTGTAAATAAAATATGCTCGACCATGTTACTTTATTGTGCTTTTGTTAACTGGTAAGCCAATTATTGGTAACAGGAATAATGAACTGTACAGGTGTCATTGATAAAACACAAATTAGAGGAACCTCATTTACAAATAACTAATTGTTACACAGAGTTTTGTTCCACAAAAATGCAAAACAAACAAAGTAATGAAACTAAATTAAAATTGCTTTCATTTGTGAAAATCTTAGGTTTTTTCATCTAAGATTAAAATATAGAATGCCTCATGTAATGACTTCCTGAAATAAGAATCCATAAGATTTTCTTCAGAATTCTCAGCATTAAATAAGCTCTTGGCAGTTTATAGAACTGGCACTGGATTCCAAAAATTAAACATATGCAAGCCCACCACTAGAACTAATCCTGAACCATCTCAAGCCAATCAACATTACAAAACACTTTTAATCTTGGTTCTTTCATCAGGATGTAGCCCTATAAAACATGCAGAATAATTATATACATTTTAACCTTTGATTTGCTAGAAAAAAAGAATGGAAGATAAATTATTTTGAACTGAATGACATGTATTTCCTGAAGTTATTCTCTTAACTTCATCATAAATATAATTCTTATTTCTTGTGCCATTCTCAATGAACTTTCAAACTCTGCCATGTTTTTAAACAGATTCACAGTTATTGCACTGTAACTTGTTCTTGGATTTTGATCACAACACATGAATATAGCTTGTTTTATGTTTATTTCAGAACTAATGTAATTTATGGCTTTTTACTAATATGTTCTTTATACAACAAAATAGTCTAGCTAATCCTTCACAGTTTAACAAAGAAATATGTATTTGAAAGTTAATAATTATAAATTGTACAAATCAAGACATGAATTTTCATAAAGTATTTAATGTATTTAAATAACTTATAGAACATACCAAGGAATTACGAGAAAGAATTGTTAAGAATGTACAGGTTTCATTAGCCAGCAGATGGTAGTCTTCTATAATTTCATTAGTGTCAAGTAATGAACTGATATTTTCTTCCTTCCGGGTTTCTACTGCAGTGCTTAATGGATAAACTGCTCCATTAGTGAACATTATTAATGGTTCACTCCCATTTGTCTGTGGTATAACACAATGAATCTGTTGTTCGAACTGAAATAAACAAACTATAACATATACTCTTGTAATAATAGATCAATACAGGACAAGGGTCATTGAAATAATAGTGTGTTCAGTCCTTTGTGTATGTGTGAGACTTTTTATACACAAGTAAGACAGGTAGTCAAAACATAATTACAAGCATCAACACTGTACAATGAACATATGAACTGATTTTGTATTTGATTTATTGACATTTTACTATAGTGGAATTTCTAATATCCCACCTACTGTATGAAATTAATGATTCTTACCTTAATTTTCTTTATCTTGTCCACATTTTCTTCTTGTTCTGTCCACAATCGTAACTGGTTTCGATTGAACACAGCAATATACTGATTTCCAACTGCATCATATACAACTGGAGATGAAAGTTTTTCTATACTGCTCCAGCTGCTAATTTGTTTTTGATTCAACAACTGCAATATCAGGAAAAAATATAATAATATGACAATATGGAGGGAATACCTGGGGAAGGGGACTGTAGTAAAGCTCTAACGTTAACAGTGTGTTTCCCACTATATTATTACCCTTGGGGCATTCCTTCTACTGACACCTTTGTAACAAATTTCCAGTACTCATCTAGGATGCTGAAGAACCTACCAGCAAAACTTGGTGCGAGTACTAGGCCCAACACATAATATTCTAACCTACATACCTACCACTGAATTAAGATTTAAGATCCTCCACACTCCCTCTCTAATTTAGTATGACTTGCTGTATGTTCAAGTTAACAAATTAATCGACAGTCTTTTCCATTCTTACGCTGAATCCGGCCATTTGCCATTCAACATTAAATCATGCAAGTGACTACAGAAACTTCAATTACGCTTCTTTCGTTTTAGGTCTGCTATTCTCTACTAACTAGGGCGGATTCACAAAATATGTGGTGTCTTTACATTAGTTTCTTGTTGGTATTACTCTAGCAAATATGGACCATGCAGTCATTCCCCACATTTAAAGAGAAAACCTAACCTTATATCTGATAATATTCTTTCCGAGAGTTACAATTACACAGTCACTTGTAGAATCTTCGGCTATGCCTAATAAACTTCTATGGTCAATCAACGGGAATAAACTATAATATGCACATAATCTCGCCATTATTTTTAAGCATCTGCATTATATCCACTTCACATTTCTACCCACACCACACTTTTCGGAATACAGTAGTGCATACATTAGAATCTGAAGATGGGAAGTTGGTATTATGTGTGTATGGACGTCGCCAACTTATAGAATATTTTTATACCGATTTTCCAAGTTGGTATTGTATACCTTGTGTTCGTGTCTAGTATAGTCTTGTCTGCTGTGGATTTTTTGATAATAGAAGGCGTGATGGAGATTTATTGGTTTTGAAACTCTGTTCGTTCGAGTTTTGTGGTATTAAGTTTACCTTCAAAATGGTGTCTGTTATGCACCCTTTCATGGTAAATACAATTGTAACTGACAGATTCGGCAAAATTAATACATCTCTAACTCTTTTTCTAGATGCAGTTTAGCCGCATGACGTGTTGGCTAGGGGCTGTCGATCAGTGTGTGAGATTCAGCTAACAATATATATTTAAGTGTTGCAAATGCAATATCTATACTTTGTATCACCCAGTCTCTTTCAGTGCCCCTTTATTAACAGTCATTGAATTATAATAACAAGAGCCCACCGATTTTAGTTTGAGACCTTCACTGAAGTGTCAACATTTGATAATGTATAACGTTTTTAGTCACATTTAAAATGGTTCTTTTGTTCGTAAGTTTTGTAGTCTTTGTCAGATGTAGGGCAAAATCAAATAGTGAACATCTCAGTAAGTGTGATTTTGTAACAGGGAACTGATGGCAAAATGAAAATTAGGATGTGAATGTGAAATATGTCAATGCATCTGTTTCTAGAATAGTGCTATATATGGACTACATCTTTGCAGAGAGCAGTTTTAGTTGCTTGTTGATAATTTTTCAGGATGTGGAGTGTTCACGTTCATATGTTGATGAACTCTATTCCTCAGAAGAAGATAAATGCTTGGAAGCTATTGTGTAAGTTAAATAGTTACCTTTTTTGACAGTTATAAAACCTGTAATTAATAATCATGGTAAAAATTCATTAAGTTATTTTATCACTTATACTGAATCCTGATTTTACTAACATACATCTATACTAGTTATATTTTTTTGTATTTAGTATGCTGCTTGTCTAGATGTAATTCTTTAATGTATGTATTTTATGCTTTTATACTTGAGTTTGTGACGTGTTCTATATCCACTATTGGATTTCTGGAACTTGTAAATAAATAAAATAAAGTTATCCTTCCATATACATATTAACTTTTAAAGTTTTATAACAACAATGATACCTTGATTCTCTTCATGATGGTAGCAACTAGATCAAGGATTGTCATGTACTTAGTGGATCCATATCCCCACTTCAAAACCTTCCACACACTTCTCCATCTCCTGTGGGATAAAACACGTCTAGATTAATGGCAATGAATGATTCTACTGTGTACATAGGACATACATATCTTGACATACATGAGCAGCTCCAGTCAGGCTGCCATAACATGGACATTTTCATTTATGTCCCAGAACTGTTTGAAGGTTTCATGTGCTGGTATCATCTGATTGATTAATGCCTCTGATATGTAAATTGTAATGGTATGTATATTCCAGGTGCCTAAAAAATTCTGTTATTGGCAGCAATCGTCAGAAAGGCCATGTAATTGCGCAAGGCGTTGTACCAAGGTTACTGCAGCTTGTTGGGGATAACATGATGCCAACGCAGATCAAGGTCGAAGCAACAATTACTCTTGGTTCTCTAGCCAAGGGAACAGAGGACCATATTAAGGCTTTAGTAGATCTGGGTGTTGTACCAGTACTAATAAATGGTAAATTTTATGTTATTTACATAATGAAGTTTAACTGCATTTGTATTTACTGTACTGTAGTTGCTAGTCAAAGGATTGCTGATAAACACTGATGGAATGTAGCTGCTGTATGGCTTAGGTATGAATCCTGTATGTAAGTGTTATTTGTCCTGTTAAATACATATTTCATCCATTTACATAAACATGAAGTTCAAAAAAACATACAGTACCTTTCTTTCTTTAAATGCATCCATCCATATTATAATCTTTGTGGTATAACCTTGTGCAAAATTTTAACTAGAATATACATTCTTAAGCCAAAAGTTGTCATACTTAATGTCAGAGTTTGTATAGAGAGGCAGATGTACATGCATGCAATATTCTAAAGTGAATACTTATTGCTTTGTGCCTGACATTTGTTTTTCATACAGCTGTATGTTGTAAATTGTTTATATGCAGGAAATAAAAAGAGATTCATATTGTAAGGTTTTTGTTGATTGTTTTTATTTTATTTAAATGAACATGAAAATAATTCTTAAGAGAATTTGAGTGAACATGAATGGATAAATAACAATGCCTGAAATACACTGATTGTGTAAATGTTAAAATTTCTGCATACCTTGTTCTGTTGTCATTTTACATGGACGTTGTGTCAGGTTTGGCCAGTGAAGAAGCAAGGTTGATTGAAGCATGTCTGAGGTGTTTACGGACCATCTTTGAATTCCCATGTGCACCCGTTGGACTAGTTTGTCAGGACGAGAATCTACCATTACATCTCCTAAGTCTCATCCCGCACTCTGTATCCAACCAAGTGTGCATTGCCACCATTCTTACCGCAGGATGCAAGGTAAGGAACTTCATGTGAATTGCCATAGGTTTATGATTGTGGTGTGGGAAAAAAATAAAGCTGTCCCCAAGACATGGGGGAAGTAGAGGAGGTAGGTATAGTTCCCACTTGTGCTTAACTTGTTCTTGGCACTAGATGGTAATGAGTAGTCAGTGTCATACCCAAAATAAAAGTCAAATGTGTTGTATAGATGTGTGTTGAAACATGGAAATGTGGAAGAAATGTGTACCTAACCCAGTTTTAAAGATTGGGATTCATTTTTTTTGCAGTGGTTTATCACTTGTTTAATGTACACAAAATACCTTGGTGACTATACTGATAATGAAATGCAAATAAATACAAGGATATACCTGAGTATTAATTTTCTGACTTTATTTGTAGAATTTTAAGTAAAGACCATAAATATGTATATTAAAACTCTTTCTTTTAAATTCTTTATTGTTTGCTGCATTTAAAATGTGAAGTCAGTATGATAAAAAGTTTGATGGTGAGTAAAGAAGTAAGGTAATTTTATTATAAGTTTTGATAAAATAATGACATAGTAGTAGAACATGTCTTGTTTTTCTGTATATTTATCTTGTTTTTCAATCATTTGCTTCGTTGATTCACTTATTCCATCAAGAGTTAAATGGTGTTAGCTGGGTCTTAAGCCGTTCTTGCCCCACTTTCCACGACTTGCTAGTTCTATCTGTTATCGGTCTTTGGTTGTTTGAGATGCACTAATTGCGAGCTCTTTACCTTCAATACATTACAATTGACAGGCACCCAGAATATACATTATTGATATTTGTCCACTGTCTTTTAATTTTTTCTACCTGTTCATGAACTTTCCTCTGTGCCATATTAAACTGTCAGTCATTCACAAGTCTGATCACAAAATTGTATCACAGACCATTGTTCTACTATTCTGTGAATTCTGTTTATAGAGCAGCTGTGTTAAATATGTCACAGTATTGTTACCCAAGAAATGAGAACAACTATATACACTTGAAGGAGGTTTTGTGTGTGTATTTGCACTTTTTAAACTTATTAGCAATTGAGTCGACTCGTGTAACTCAGTATTTGTAACATGATATCACCATTTTTCTTTCAGACCTTAGATAACCAGAACTTACTCTGTGGACAGGGAGCTGTTCCTGCATTGGCTGCTTTGCTTTGTTCTCCACATTACAAAGTTCAGATGCCAAGCCTCCGCTGCCTAGCCAACATGTGCTTCCAAAACCAGAAGGTGTCGGCAATTGTTGCAACTTCCAGGTGCGCATTTGCTCTGCATTCTGTATATATTAGTAGAATATTGGTGTATGTGGAACGTGTTAGCTAAATTGTAAATTGAGGTTGCTATTGGTGTTGATTAAAAATATTTAGAGAAAAAATTATGTCATTACATATAATATATTCGTGTGTGAACTCATATATTGCACAGAAGTCCAAAAATTAAAGTAATAATATTCCAGTGTAAGTCTAACAAATTAAGAATTTGAAATTGATTGATACTTCCAGAAATTCCTTCCCTCCTCCCTTCTTATTGGAGCGTATAGTTGTATTTTTGGCCACTGTACACAGAATGGCTCTTCGTCCATCTATCCTCCTATTCTGCTAGTACCAGATAGTCTCTGTTGATAAAGTGGCTGGGGCATCAAGATGATCACTCAACTCCAACTTATGCTGACATTTTGAATTTGCTTAGTTAAGCGCAGTGATTTGTGTTCATGGGATAGTGCATAGTTGAACAGAGTGACAGTCTTACCTTCACTTAAAGAGCAGATGTTGATTGATTTTCTGCTTGAAACCAGGATACTTTCAATTGAAAATATTCATAAATGTAACTGTTATTAATTACCTTGTGTTTACTTTGTTGGTATAATATGCTTCTTGTAGCTTTGGAGGAAAGTCTGTCCCTGATTTGTTGGTGGGACTAATGGCAAGGGACAAGCCAAGTGAAATGCAGATGGCAGCAGCAAGGTGTATTACCTATATGCACCGAGCTGTTGCAATTAGTGCTGAGGATCCAAAGATTTTGTATCGGACACTTCCATGCCTGGTGAGTTTTCAGATGACTTCATTGCATAATGAGTGAGAAACAAACATGAACATATAGGAGATGTAGCTTATAATATGTTTCCAAGTGTAGTATAGTAGCTTGTAACAAAATTTCAGAATTTTCTGTGTATTCATTGCAGTTTACAAACATAATGACTCATTTGTTGTCACACTGCACAATTTAGAGATATATTTTGTTCTTGTATTTTTTATAGTTGCTATATTAAAATAGGTTGTAATAAATGTTTATGATATTTTATAGATATTGTATTATGCCACGTCTACATTTTTATGTGATGAGCTATTATTAAGGAAATTGTTAAGGTGTTTGATTTGTACCCAAAATTCATAATAGTTGGATTTGTTTTCTAGGTTCGTCTTTGTAAGAAAGATCGGCCTTGTGAAGAAAGGGTGACTGCAGCAGAGACGTTAGCATATCTAACAGAAGTTGACACTGAACTGCAACGTCTTGCATCCATTTCAAATCATCTGGTCCCTACTCTTTCCGAGTTGCTGCGATACCAGCCAGAGCCATCACACACACAGTCTATGCAGCTGACTCCCAGTCAGACAGCACAGAGATTGGAGCAGGAGGTGAAGATAGCGCAGGACATGAAGCAAGCAGCTTTCAGAGTAAATGTTGCTATTTAATTATACTGTAACAAATGTAATGCTTTTACTGATTCATCGATCTCATTGGAGCAAATTCACGTTAACGAAACATACGTAATTGCAGAGATGACTGTATTTATAATTTTTATTCAAAATCAGCAATGTAAGAATTATGATGTAGTATAAGAATCAGTACGAGATACAATGTAAAACGTTATAAATAATAGTAAAATATATTTTTTTCACTTTTTGACTTGCTGGTTTCAAAATCAGCGTTATTCTGAATCTGCGCAAATTGAACCGGCATAAATCGAGGGCTACCTGTATTGAGATTCCATGTAATATTCATCTGAAATTCATTGTTGTTGTTATAGGAAATATTGATGGAGCTGAAAGTATATTGTATGGTGTTTACAGGCCTTTGCATCATTGGGAGCTAATGATGAAGATATACGCAAGAAAATAATTGAAACAGATAACCTGATGGACCATATTGTTAGTGGGCTTCAGGACCCAAGCCCACGAGTTCAGCTCGCTGCTGTTCGATGTCTCCATTCACTTTCTCGATCTGTTCAGCAGCTTCGAACCACCTTCCAGGTAGCTGTCATGACAGGAACCAGAGCAGAGTTTTCTATTTCATTTCACATGTACATTGTGAGTTTTATATTTTTGTCTTTGTAGGATCATTCAGTGTGGCGACCACTGATGCAGCTTCTACAGGGGGCTTCTGATGATATCTTGACAGTTGCTTCCTCTACACTCTGCAATTTATTGCTTGAATTCTCCCCCAGTAAAGAACCTATTCTTGAGTCAGGTGCCGTGGACTTGCTCTGTGGACTTACAAGACGTCAGGATCCAGCATTACGACTTAATGGGATATGGGCTCTTATGGTAATGTGACCTTATATGATGGTATAATAGTTACTGCTGTTTCTTTGTGTCTGGTAAGTTTGCAATTCAATTTGCCAAATCTTACCCATTTATTTGTCAAATGCTGACTTGTTTTTTCCTGTATCAACATTTAATGGTTTTGGCTGCTTTAGTGGTGATTTTAAAGAAGAATGGGGAAATTGCATAATGAGGAGCTCCATAATGTGTTTTCTTTACAAAATATTATTAGGATGGTGAAATGGGCGGGGTGGGGGATGTAGTGGGCATGAGAGAATAAAAATGTCAGCAACATTTTGGTTTGAAACCCTAAAGGGAATTAACTATTTGGAAGATCTGAGCATAGATGGGAGGATATTAAAATTTGTATTAGGGTAATAAGTTGAGAGAGTGTGGAATGGATTGCTCTGGCTCAGGGCAGGGATGAGTTTCAGGCACTTGTGAACATGGTAATGAACATTCTGGTTCCTTAAAAAGCAGAGAATTCCTTGACTAGCTGAACTTACTATCAGTTTCTGTAGGACTTTACTTCTTGCAATTAATTAATTAATTAGTGATGACTTTTTTAAATAACTGGAATTTGTATATTATACAATTACATATAGAAATAGCCCTATCATAAAAATTATTCAGAATTGGAGAACAAATTTGAATTTAAGTACATGCAAGTTTTACATCATCAGTATTACAGTGTGTTTCTCATTAAGGTGACATTATGGGCTGCCTGGATGGGGTTCAAGTCCTTGGATTTTTCTTTAAACCACCACAATGTCCACAGTGGTATTGGGATTCACCTCCCATGTGATAGGTTCCAAGGACCGTGCTCTTAGGGATGAAGACACGAGACTGTAAACGTAATTGTTTACATCCATCTGGTTCCAAACTGTGGAATGTTTGGAGCACCCATTCTATACCTTAATGCAGTAGTGCGTAGGTCCGTGGACAGCTTTACTGTTCACTTTTATGTAGACCAGATTGTGTTCAGTGATGTGATTTTCCTGTCTTATGCATAGAATATGAATTTCAGAGAACTGTGTTTCCCTTCTTCCAGTTTACAAGAACTGAAATAGCTGTAACCTTAACCAGTTTAAGTTTTCTGCGTAAAATCATTGTTTTTCTTCTCCCCAGAACATGGCATTCCAGGCTGAACAGAAGATTAAGTCCCAAATCCTTCATGCATTAGGCACAGATCAGATTTTTCGATTATTGTCTGATCCAGAAGTAGTTCTTATGAAGACGCTGGGGTTGTTACGAAACTTATTGTCAACAAAACCTCATATAGACCACATTATGGGTCTTCATGGTAATCAGATTATGCAGGTATGTGTTTCTTGTGTGTTATTTTGATGCTGTAAAGTTTGAGTGACTGGCACATTTACCAAACTTCAAGAAGGATTTATTCTGGGTAACAAAAATGTACATGCAGAAGCCAGTTTATACAAATTGAATACTTTATATATTAATGTTGTTTCATATTTACATGTGCAGGTAGGTAGATTGTACGATGAGTGGAGAATTTTGTAGTAAAAGGATATTACAATCATGGAAAGAAATTCATATTGAGTACAGCTCCTTTCAAATTTCTGTGTGTCATGTATCCTGATAATTTTATTTTATATTGAAGTCTTCACCTAAGAGTGGCCATATCAAGGATGATTATTGAATAGGATACATGTCACAGCTGGGGAAAGAAGAAATGGGTTAAACATTTTGTCAAGAAACCAAATTTAAAAAGACCACTTGCAAGACAGGATAAAACTCAGAATATATAAAGAACTTTTGAGAAAACAGATTGATGTTGCAAAGTGGGGTTTTAAGGTTGAATAAGAGGGTTTTTATGGTTATAAATTTGAGTTTTTAGGTACTATACAGAAATTGTATTTGTTGTATCTGATTCCAGAGACAGCTGTGCCTTGCTCTGCAAATATGAATATGACTCTGAAATTATTTACACAGTAATAAACAGTGATTGAATTTTTGCAACAACATTGTTGTTATTACAGAACAGCTTGTGTGTGCTGTATCATCAAATAAAATGTATGACCGGTGTCTGTAATTGATTTCCACATGTTTAATTAAAAAGCAATTTATTTTATGCTTAGCTTAGCTTAGTGTGCTTCACAGCATACTATGGCTTGCATTTCTGCATGAAGGTTTACAAAATTTTGTCAGGGAGACCTTATGGTGTGCAGCTACTGGGAAGACTGAGAGAAAGACTAATTTTGAAATGGATTGTGCGGATGTGAAGTGGCTCAGGATTGCATCAGAGTGTGAGCTGTGTTATCAGAAGCTTCAGTTGTGCTGGTAACTGTTGATGTTATAGGCTGTGGTGCTAATATTAGAAGGAACCCATAGTGCAGAAGTCAAGGAGCAGGCTTTATGCATTCTGGCTAATATTGGTGATGGAGAATTAGCTAAGGAATACATAATGGCCAATGAAGATGTTCTGAAGAAACTTACTGATTACATGGTAAGTTCCGTTACTACTATTTTCATATCCTGCCTGATCTTTGTAAGCATGTGTAACTTATGTTCACATAAACTCTGAATGTAATGCCCTGTCTTGGTTCTCCAGGTGTAATAATCATTACAAAAAAAAACTGAATGTACCTTTCACTAAATGCATACAGAGAAAGAAGGGTAGGCTTTGTGTTTTTCCAACTCTTTGATACCTGTAACACAGCAGTTTTGTTATAAGTCATGACTCAATGAAATTAATTTGATTTGTAGAGACTGCAGTGACACACCAAACAAAATATTAACTGAAAAGGGTTTAATTAGCTAGTCTTATAGCGCTGGGATGCAGTGAATTGTTTTTTAGTAAAATAATGTTGTATCCACAGATGCACTCCAATGTGAAGTTACAGATTGCAGCTATCTTTTGCATTTCAAATTTGGTATGGCGTGAAGAAGCAGGATCAAGTGAGCGCCAGGCGCGACTGCGAGACCTTGGTGTGTACAAATTACTTCAGCAGCTCATCATGACATCTGACACACTTCTCTTTGACAAGTATGTGTGTTTCAATTCAGAAAATAGCAAGCAGATGTATGTATAAAACATGTATGTATTATATTTCCAAACCATAGTGTGATCTGTAAGGATGATCAGTGCACATCAGGCAATTGGAGATCATTGGAGATGAGACAAAAACTTGGATGAGAGACTACAGTACAGAAGGTCTGTAGTTCAAAATCTATAGGATCCATAAATTAGTCCCATGGCCTTTGCTATTAAATGATCTGAGGGAACCCAGAACATGAAGTTTAACATATGAGGAAATGGTAGTTGGAAAGGTACAAGATACTAGCTTGTTTCCATTTCTTTTCATGTTTGCTTGATGTTTAATATTTGTTTCCTTTTTGCAGGGTGAAAACAGCGATGACCCAGTTTTCAGATGCATGATGGACGTTGTGATAACTGCTGTCCTACAAAGTTTGCATTGACTGGTCTTCGTGTACTGCTATGTAGTTCAAGGTCGTGAAACCTAATGTTTTGTGAGATGCTTTGTTCTTTCATTTCAGTATAAAGATTTTGTGTGTAGTAGTGGCGTAAACATGATACTAAAGCTAAGATGATTAAGCTTAGCTGAATGTATATGTTTTTTCACATCAAAATTCTTTGAAGGACCATTACTTACCATATTTTAACATCATGTATTAAATTTGATTGGTGATACTTAAAAGACCATATACATTGATTAAATGTATTTGGGTAACTGTTTCTTAGGTAATTTAAGAATACTGCATGGGTAAAGGATAGAAATTTCAACTGATTACCAGAAACATGTCAAACATACAGTGTTATTAGTACACCTCTGTGCTCATTTTGCTTTTTAGTGGGTGCATGAGGGTAATGGCGATGAATGTACAGCTTACAGATAGCCTGTTGTTCTATGTGTTGTTTTCACAAGAACCTACCATTTTACTTTATCCTGCACATGATGAATTCAATCCAAATTTAATTCACCATTCAATATGGTAATTGGTCAATTTGTGATAATGGATGTGTGTGTAACAATAGTAGGTAGGTGTGCTTTGGTAATGGTATGTTTTTATTGCTCTTTAATGTTTGGTCACGCCATACTGCTACACTTATGCAGTACATTATACCATACCATTGTACAAATAATCCTGAATATATTATAAACAGGCAATAATGAGAAAATACAGATTTAAAATAATTTAGCAAATACATATTTGAACATGTTATGTTGTTTAAAAAGGCAGAAAAAGAAGTAGCACAGCTATATAAACATATTATTGTAGCTGGTAATATGGCAGTACTCTTAAGCAAAGTGAAGATCATTAGAATGTATTCTTTGATTAATTTTTAGCAGTTTCAATAGTTTGTAACAAAAGTGATGTATGAGGAATGTTTTGCAATCTTGATAAGGCTTTTTGACTGTGTTAATCATAGCATATAGTGACTAAACTAGCTTATGTGGAATATGTGTAAACACTAATGAACAGCACATATCTTACAAAAATAAAACAAAGGGTTACAAATAAATCTACACATACAAAATAGTGTTTGTTGTAAGTGGAATAAAGTTCAACATCACGTTCTATGAGGCTTTTTATTTTGCCCACCTTGTTTACTGTCGAATATGTACGTGTTCTGTTTGGATATGGTACTAATATAATAATCTTGTGGCATTGCCAAACCCTACCTTTACAGCTATGAGTAAACTATTCATAGCTAGTAAGTTTACTTTAGTGTAATGAAACAAATTTAATAATATATGTAAATAAATAAAAATTATCCAATAGGCTGTATTGATCAGTCTATGCAAGCAGGCACAATGAACTTCCTGCAAACAAACTGATATTGCCTAAACTGGAAAAGCTGTTTAGAATTTGTAATTGTATTGTGTAAGAATATGTAAATAAATACAAACATACTGAATTGAGTTATTCATTATAACTATAAACCATGGGTACTTTAAATTATGTTTTTTTCATCATTGGAATATTATAATGCTATTGCTGTCATTTGTATACATTTTGTCCAATAAAACTCAGAATGGAAACTATCAAGTGGTGTTGTTAATAATAAAACATAGTAAAGGTAATGGCACACCATGACATTAGATGGAGGTAAGAAATTTAGCTTTATGCCCTCCCCCAAACCCTGCAAGATAAGAACTTTGTGCCCTTCAGACAGGAAGCTGTGTGGGCCTCAAGGCTGGTCTGGAAGTTGAGAAAAATTCTACCCTGCTGAAAATTAACCCTGGTCATCCAATTTGTGGCGTTGTCCATACGTATAATGACAATGCTGCCCCCTCATAACACCAACATCTGGAAGACAGATCACAAATGCAAATGTAGTTTCTGTGTATTTGATTTGCATGTAGCAGCATTGGTCATAGTCATAAGCTATGATTATAGCCGATGTCAATCACTGAACACTGAACATTATGTGGAACAACTGTGAACAAGAGAACGCATGTTTTCCAACTTCATTTCTTATAAAAAAATTGTTAGATGTGTTCACTATAGAATTTAAACAATTTATATATTAAGCTGCCTCAGGTTTACAGTTGCGGTATAACACAATATATTTTCTATTTGCAAAGAATAAATCCGCATTGTGCTCATTTCAACCTGTTTTTGACGCGTTCAGCGTGTTTGTACTTCTCGAACGCGGTTGACTAGGAAACGTAAGAAATGAAGCAGTGTGGCCTCCGTACTTGGCATTGCTTTGGTGCAAGTCTCGCAGTTTAGGTATTGTAAACGAGACGCCGTGTATGATAATGCCGCTGCCAATGCAGGGGAAGCAGGTTCTTTTTCAAGTAAGTTTAGGTAATATGATGGTGCAAACACAACAACTCATTTTTTGGACTCACGGGCGTCCTATAAGTACTATGGCTTCTTTTTCATATAGGCATATTGAATCATGATAGATAATGTATCAAGTAGTTTATACTTAGACCCATGAGTTTGGTTCTTGGATGTGTATTTTTATTCGGAATGGAGAAAATTAAAACATGAAATTGTCATGATATTTATGTGTCTTTGCAAAAATGTTTTACTTCTATTCAGTTGCGTAATATAACATTTAAATTTTGAAGTACTTGGCTTACGGCCTGCTGTCTTTAAAATGTCAGACTTTTGTATCAAAACATTGCCATTTTAACATACTTTTTATGTCTTATTTAAAATAAAATCATTGCTTCAGCAAGTGGATACATTCATTTTTCCCTGTTTTTATAGAGTGCCGTGGAGCCAATGCAAGTAGATGCTCCACCAGAAGATAATGACAACAATGAAGAAGAACCATATATTGTTGAAAATCCTAGTTTGGTAAGTGCTGTTTCAAATGTCTTGTTAAATTTGGTTGTGAAGAGGAAAGGTATATTGTCGAAGACACTAGTTTTGAAAATATTCTGTAGTTTTGAAAATAATTTATTACATTTTGCTGACATGGCAGTTACATTTTTTCAGACTTCCTTTGGTTGGTTGATGTGGATAATGAGGAAGAGATGTTGCTTATTAAATATAACAGGTGACCAGATTGTCTTTCAGTACTTGCACAGTCTGGTGAATGCTGTAACAGCACATGAACCATATTTTTAACAGTTTTTATTTCATAGAATAACTATAATCCATGTATAAATTAATATTGAGGTATTATAGAAGATGTAGTTTTGTTATGGCCATGAACATGTCATTTGTCCATGTTGTACATGTTGCCAGGTTAGCTCAGCACCATCTAAACTGACTTGTATTCTGTTCAGGCTTTTTATTATTTCCTCAGTGTTTCTAGGACAGTATCTCCTTGCTATGATAACTTATTTCCTTTGGCACTTCCATTTGCCATTTTAGTTGGGACCCCTAAAATTACAAGAATCTTCTCGTAATGAAACTACTGATAATTGTTATATAGAGTATGCTTTCACTAATAATTTGCCTTGTATACAACATTATGTTTTCATATGTGAAGCATTTTAATAAAGGCATATGCAGCATGTTTTTAAGTGTGAATTTCAAGATAAGAAAGAGTGTGTATAAAGTTGTATTTCAGTCTTGGTAAAACAGCTTCTGAAGCAACAGCATGTTACAAACAGCCTTTGGGAAGCCACTGTGTAAAAGCACATATATACAAGTGGCTTTCAGAATTCAAAGCTGGATGAACTTTTGTGGAAGATGAACTTTGTTGAAGGATTGAAATCCACAGACAGAAGAGATGGAAATGTTGAAAGGGTTAGAGAGTTAATTCATCAAGACATTTGTTACACTAGTCACGTGTGAAGAGAATTAATCTTTGTTATGGATGCCATCATTATTATTTGTCGGTAGATATGAATAGGCAAAGGTTCTCTTCCATATTTGTTTCTTGTTTGTTAACAGATGAACAAAAGGAAAAGTGACCTTGTGTGATTAGAAGGTTTAATATGGTATACATTTATCAAAGATCTTACAAGCAGTGATACCTGGGTTTACACATGTGATCTAGAATCAGAACAGCAGTTGCTACAGTGGAAATATCCATTGTTTGAACATCCAGCAGAGGCCAGACAGATTCACTTTTATGTCACGACCATGCTCATTTTGTGAACATTAATGGGGTTTTGCAACATGAATTTATCACCACAAACTAAACTGCCAGTCAGCAGTGTTACACAGATGTGTGATGGTGTATCTATGGGAGAATGTACTGAGAAATTTGCAAAATGGAAGTTGGTTGGTTTAATATGACAGTGCTCTTTCTATTACTGCCCTGTCTGTACAACATGTCATCCATGAAATAATTTCAGACGTGCTTCCGGTCATGACAGTTGCTGGACTCCGTATTTTAATTAGTTATTTGTGAAAAACATATCTGATTTGAATTCGTGAGGAATTAGAGAGAAGATTAAGTTCAAGGGATGTTTGCCATCATTTAGTTCAGAATCTCTTTGTTTACCTACCTACTATCTAAAAAAACATGAAGATTGTTTTACCTGTTGTTACTTAGTCACACACGTTAAAGGAATAACATAAATTGAGGGTGTTTGAGAACAGGGTGTTGTGAATATGTGGCTGTAAGATGGGTGAAGTGACATGAGGCTGGGGAACTCTATAATAAGAAGGTTTATAATTTGTACTCTTAACTGAATATAATAAGGATGATCAAATAAAGGACGATGAGTGGAATGAGGTATGTAGTACACATGGTAGAAATATGTGCGCGTATCTCCACATTTTTTCTAATAATAAAACCAACTTTGTTGTTTCAGGACCTAGAAGCATATGCAAACAGCTATGCCGGATTGGCTCGACTATACAGACTCATATACATTGCAGATCACTGCCCTACACTACGGATAGAAGCTCTCAAGATGGCTATAAGTTATGTTATGTGCACATATAATGTATCACTCTACCAACAGTTACATAAGAAACTACAAGAGGCAGTTGGGTGAGTGTACAACTTATAACCTCATAATCAGATACCATATCTTAATATCAAACTTTTCGCACAGTGACATGAAAAGTATTCTGAAAGTGGATAATAACAATGTTTTAATGCATATTTAGTCAAATAATCATATCAACAATTGGCATTTGATTTTATGTTTGAGTTTCTTCCGGTGCAGTACATTAGTATAGTAGCAGCGGTGCATACCCTGGGGTCACGGGCAGCTGTGTTGTGGTAACATAAAGACTGTGGAAAATTTAAAATACCACAAACATTTCAAGTGTGTGTTTTACAAAAGGCAGAACTTTAAAAGTAAAGTGCAAAATTGTCTGGATTTATTGTTATAGTAAAAGTTATATTTATCTACAAATTCTTTCAATTAATACTAATTTTTGTTGTATAAATAGTTATTCTGGAACAGTGATTGACCATTTCTGTTATCTAAAAATACCCTTCATTTTCTATATTTATTGTAACTGTATGGATTTATTCACAGGAAGCACTAGGCAGTAACAAAGATGATATGTATGTGATACACAGCACAGACTTGTGTATGACTATCATTAATTAGTTTGATTTCTTATACGATAATACCGCATGGGATTCCAAGAATGGGAAGTGTAATGTCCAAGAACCAAGTGTAATCACACTCCTTCATTTATTGGTTATCAGTTATTCTTGATAATGTTTTTTTAAGGTGTTGGTTATCCTGGCTAGGTCAGCAGGAATTGCATCTTAATCAATTATTTCTAGTGTAGATAAGCTCCCCTCTCACAGACAGGTATGCATATTTATGGACTGGAAAGCGGAGGTTATAAATGGTATCATGAACTGTAAAAATGTTATGTGGTGAATTTCATATTCAGTTACTGATTGATTTAGATTTATTAAACAGTGAGCAAAGTTACTTTGGCACTATGATATACATTACCCTGAACTAAAAATATGTCACATCAAACCCCTGTCCAACTCGCTGGATACAGCTGACCTGGCTTCGTCTTTCTTCATCCCCCAAGTCCTCAATCCTGAAGTTCAATGAGAGTGTGAGATATCAAAAAGAGATGTCAGGTGCCCATGTTTAAGTAACTGAAAGACTAAATGGACTGTTAAAAATTTGAACCAAGCTACAGATTAGGAGGAGGAATAACACAAACACAGTAGGCTAGCAGAACACTTCCAGTCAACAGAAATGTTCTGTGAAGAAAATAAACCTAAAGTCAAATCTGATTTTAACAAAGATTCTGTTGGTAGTTTGTAATTTTAAGTAATCTTTTGCCAAGTAGCACGAGTCCATGTGTGAAATGAACATGGGGAGAGCAAAATCAGTTTTATTTCTTATATGCTATGTTTGTATGATTGTGTTACAGGGGTGAAATGCCTGATAAGCAGTTTTAGATAAAATTGTGTTATTTCAGAATTTCCAACTTGCCTGATGTAGCAGGGGGTGGGGGTGGTGGTAGCGGTAGTGGTGTTCAGTCCACGTCACAAGACATCCCCACCCTTGACTTGCTCTGGGTTGAGTCCAAATCTAAAAAAGCAGCACTAAAGGTACTTTATGTAATACATAATTTGTAAAAATATGAAGAATAACATTATTTTATTTTTATAACTTATACATTAAAGCAGGTGGATGTGACTGTGCTGCCACACTTTGGTGTAATAACATGAAGTGTATTTTATCTAGATAAGGGGTGGGTAATTATTTTTATTTAGGAGCTTGATGAGTCTATTTTGAAGTGATTGTAGGCTGGAGAATCTCGGAAAGAAAATTGTTAAATAGCTGTTAATCATTCGCTCTGACTGAACATATTAAGAGTACATACTAATTATATTATTAGTGGTTAATAAGATGTTAAGACAGACGTTAAACCAGGCGTAGGAAGAGGACATGGAAATAGATATGTGTAGTAGGAAGTAAATATATAAAATCATGCATACAAACAAAACTGTTTATACTTTTAAAGTGTAAGTTTTGTTTGTATGCATGATTTTATATATTTAGTTAACACAGCACGGCATGCAAGGTATTAAGTAGTAGGAATTACAAAACATGACTTCTTACCAAAGCCAAATATGTTCCTTATTTTGTACGAGAAATTTAAATTGAATATAGAGTCATATTAGTAATAATATCTGAATATTATTATGGGTTTTATTGAATTTTTCATATGCTTTAGTTTTCACCTGTGGTCTAGATAGTAACTGTGATGAAATCACATAGAACTTTGTATTGTGGCCACATTTTGCTTTGTTCCAGTTCACAGAAAGGGATTTAGCGACATGTCAGTGGGTAGAATATGCATGGCTTTAAGTGCCTGCATTTCAACAGTTGATGTTCAGAGAAGTTTTATATGATGTGGTATCATATAGAATTAGCTCCTTGAATAAATTGTTCATTTATATTGTGTTTACTTTGTCTCCTTGTGAACTATAAAGTGTTATTTATACACCTTATTGAATGGAAATTCCGGTCATGAAAACTAGCAATGGCTGGGGGTTCGTCGTGCTGACCAGACGTCACCCTGTATCTGGTTGGATGATCGTTCATGTGAACGTGAGGCCAGCAGCCAGCTAGTCGGCTTTGGCTCTCATAGAGCTGTTACGCCACGGATTGAATGGAAATTAAAAATTTGTTAGTACACCTGTACCATTGACTGTTGATATCTGATGATGATAGTTTGAACTATACTGTAAATGTTTCTGTGTTGAGAGAGTACTTACAACTTTGTTGAAGCTGGAGAAACTGGACACAGATCTGAAAAACTACAAGTCAAATTCAATCAAGGAGAGTATCCGGCGGGGGCATGACGACTTGGGAGACCATTACCTAGACTGTGGTGATTTATCGAATGCTCTCAAATGTTATTCACGGGCACGTGACTATTGTACTAGTGGCAAACATGTAGTTAACATGTGCCTTAATGTCATCAAGGTATGTTGTGTTACATTATTTTTTCGTACCAAAATAATTGTTATTCCACAGGGTGAGAGGGTAATATTAAAGTAAATCATAAGGAAATTAAATGTGTGTGGATTGGCAATAAACCTTCATCTTCCATGAAACACAGTGAAATTTCTTGATTAGCTGAGCAATATCTTATGGATGTATCTTTTAGCTGTCCCATTTAGCTTGTATCTTACGTTAATTATACGTCTGCTTCAGTAATAAGATCTCATCATGCTAAGTCAAAATAAAAAAATATTTTATAGGTTCTATATCTAATACTTAACCCCATTGAAAAACAGATATGTGCATTCAGATACCAACTGTGTAGGTTTCTGGACCTTGTCCATCATCTGTTGTTATAATCCAGTGATTGATATTAGCTCGTTCTAATGGATCCCACAGAGTAGGTGCCCTTTCCCTTCACCACATCTGAAGACAAGGACAGATCCAGTCGTCAAAACCTTGTGTAATTTTATAACTTCAGAGAATGGACAAGGTCCCAAAACCCAACAATCTAGATCATAAATGTCTTGTTTAATGGAGATGTTATTGTGTTTGCAGGTCAGTGTATATTTGCAGAACTGGTCACATGTTTTGAGTTATGTCAGTAAAGCAGAAGCAACTCCAGATTTCTCTGAGGTATGAATTACAGAAATGCAAGACTGATAATGTTAGTGCCTTACATTCAGTGGGACTGAGCCATTTGTACCCAAACAGGGACTTTATTCTGAGTAGGGTGTTTATGATTTTTAGTAATAATATCAGATGGTTGTAGTATCAGACACTAGCTATAAGGTGCATATACTTTATTGAGCAGTTTATTTTATTATTTTTTGTTGTTGATGTAGCATTTATATTTCTCTGCTAGTCAATTTAAAACATGCATGAGATAATTATTGTTGAACAAAATTGCATTCAGGAGTAAGTTATAAACTGTTTAAATTTGGAGAATGTGTATTACAGAATGTTTTGTCTTCTATATCATATCTACGAACCTAAAGGATTAAAATACAGGAAACTCTCATTCAATGCAGGAATTAAGTTCCTTGAGAATGACACGTAAATCAACATTGGGCAAATAACTAACTAACTAACTAGATGGCTTACCGAACCCGAAGGTTCATCACCGAATTAACCAAAGCCCTCCACCGGACCCTGTCCTGGGCCAACAAAATCCAGTTTCCTTCAACTCCTATCTCCCATAGATCCCGCCTGAGATTATCCTCCCATCTACGTCTAGGTCTCCCCAGCGGTCTCTTCCCTTCAGGTTTCCCAACCAGTACCCGGTGCACACCTCTTGTCCCATCCATGCGCGCTACATGTCCCGCCCATCTCACTCTTCTCGACTTAATCACCCTCACAATACTGGGGGAGCAGTACAGATTTTTAAGCTCGTCATTGTGCAGTTTTCTCCACGCCCCATCGTCTTCCCTCTTAGGCCCAAATATCCTCCTCAACACCCGATTCTCAAACACCTGCAATCTGTGTTCCTCCCTCTGAGTGAGAGACCATGTTTCGCACCCATACAAAACAACAGGCAAGATTATTGTTTTGTATACTTTAATTTTCAGGTTCTTAGAAATCAGACGGGAAGACAAAATATTTTGGACTGAGAAGTAGCAAGCATTTCCGGAATTTAGTCTCCTCCTAACTTCCTCACAAGTATCATTTTGATTTGTTATTGTTGTTCCCAAATATTTGAACTTTGTAACCCTTTCAAAGGATTTATTAGCTACCCTAAGATAATTTTGCCCGCCTGTCTTCTGATGACGAGATACTAACATGTACTTAGTTTTTTCTGAATTTACTTCCAGCCCCACTTGTCTACCAGCCTCTAGTAAAACTTCTGCGTTCCTCTTTATTGTATTTATATCGTCCCCCAATAAATTAACATCATCAGCATATGCCAATAGCTGATGTGTCCCGTTCAATTGCAAACCCTCCTGCCTACCTTGGACCTTCCTGATGGCGTATTCTAGCGCAAAGTTAAAGAGCAAGGGAGACAAAGCATCTCCTTGTTTTAGACCGTTCTTGATGAGGAATGTCTCAGATACATATTTACCTACTCGAATTTTGCTGCAGGTTTCATTTAAGCACATTTTTATTAGACCCACTAGCTTCTTTGGTATACCAAATTCAATAAGAATATTATATAGCACTTCTCTCTTCACAGAGTCATAGGCTTTTTTGAAATCTATAAATAACTGATGTACAGTCCCACCGAACTCCCATTTTTTCTCTAGTATCTGACGAATGCAAAAGATCTGATCAATCGTTGATCTGTTTCGTCTGAACCCACACTGATGATCCCCAATAGTTTCATTCGCATATGGGGTTAATCTTGCCAAAAGAATGTTGGATAGAATTTTGTATGAGGTTGATAGCAGCGATATTCCTCGGTAATTACCACACTCAGTCTTGTCCCCCTTCTTATAAATAGGAATAATTATGGATTCCTTCCATTGATGTGGCATCTCTTCCTTATCCCAAATTAACTGAATAAGCTTATGGATCCTCATATGCAACCCTTTGCCACCTGCTTTAATTAATTCGGCCGGAATCTGATCAATTCCTGGAGATTTATAACTTTTCAACTTCCCAATGGCTAGTTCCACTTCATCTAAGCTAGGTTCTGGCACCAACAGTTCAGCTGTATGCATTTTAATCTGTCTAATATCACCAGTATTATGAACATTTAAGAGCTCGCTAAAGAAATTTTTCCACCTATTCACAATTTTTATTGGATCTGCAAGCAAATTGCCACTATCATCCTTTACCAAATTAGTCTGGGGTTGATATCCTTTCTTAAAGTTATTAATGCCTCTGTACAGGTCTCTGATGTTTTTTTCCTTATTATTTGTCTCAAGTTCAGCAATTTTGCCCTTCAGGTATTCCCTTTTCTTAGTCCTAAAGGTTCTACTAGCCTCACGTCTCACGTTACATAGATTATCCGCATTTGTTTTGTTTGGGTTCTGCAACCATTGAAATTTTGTTTGCTTCCTTCGATCTATTAATTTTGAACATTCTTCATCAAACCACGGTTTATTTTGCTTTCTCCTGTAGTATCCTAGTTTCTCTTTTGCTGAAATTTTGATGCAGTTTCTGACATTTTCCCACTCCCTGTTGATGTCCACACTTTCATTATCCTCATTTGTCTCTAAAATTTGAAACCTATTCGAAATTTCAACTTGATATTGTTCCTTTGCCTCTCCCTCACTTAATTTTTTCAAATCAAATCTTTCTGTGTCAAAATTTTGTTTAGTTCGTCTACTTACTGAAAGCCGCTCCCTCACTTTTGCTACCACCAGATAATGATCAGTGTCGCAATCTGCTCCTCTGAATGATCTCACATCAATTACATTTGTCTGCCTTCTCTTATCTACTAAAACATGATCTATTTGATTGTGTGTTCTGCCATCTGGGGAAGTCCAAGTGTATTTATGAACATCACGGTGTGGAAATTTTGTACTTTTTACAATTAAATCTTTTGACGTAGCGAAGGTCACTGCTCTGACGCCATTATCATTACTAAGTGCATGGAGACTCTCGCTGCCTATTGTGGGTTTGAAGACATCCTCCCTCCCAATTTTTGCATTGAAATCTCCTAGCAGAATTTTCATGTGATACTTGCCAAATGTATCAAATACTGATTCCAATTCTTCATAAAAGCTATCCTTGATATCATCGCTTTTGTCTTCAGTTGGGGCATGAACATTAAGGACAATGATGTCGCACCAACGTCCTTCCAAAATTACGTAAGACAACCTGTCACTAACAAATTCTACTCTCTTAACTGCTGCCCTAATTCTGCTATGAACAAAAAAACCCGTCCCTAGCTGATGATTGTCATTCCCCTTTCCATAGAAAAATGTAAAATTGTCCACTGGGATCGTGCCCTCCCCCTCCCATCGCACTTCCTGCACTGCCACTAAGTCTAACTTATAATTCCCTAATTCCCTACACACTGATTTCAGTGCCCCAGCCCTATAGAGGCTCCTAATGTTCCAGGTACCAAATCTCATGTCCTTTTTCAATTGCCGTGGTCGTGCCAAAGAGTCCGTCCTGATCCGAGGCTTGGTTGATTTTTTCGTAACACATATTTTTTTTAAAGGTGAAAGGTTGTTAGCCCTACACCCAACCCCCAACCTGGAGGACCAGGGTATCACTCTTAGTCTAGCGCATCTCCTTAGACCTGTCCGGCTTGGGTGACCCTACCATGAGCCGAAGCTCAGGCCGGCATAGCCCTAAGGGTCATTTGAGCACGCAAGCCTCCTCACCCGGCAGATTGCCTTCGACAAGGTGGTGATACCTTCGAGAAGGACATTGGGCAAATTTAATACCTTATTAGTTAAATGGGGATACATGAATGTGGCCTTGTAAGTGTTTGATTAGTACGTAGATATGTAGGTTTTTATGCACACAACAAATGGATGGCCCTGCTTCTTCTTCTTCTTCTTCTTCTTCTGTGGCTCTCCGGTCCGTATTCGGTCCATGGCCTCCTCAATTCTCGTCTTCCATTCGGTCCTTCTGTTAGGTGTGTCTGTCCGAGGTTGAGGTTTCGAAACATCTTCCTTTTTGTGGTGCAAGGTTTTTGGCCTTGCAACCAACCCCCAACCTGGGGCCCTGTCTCTAATGTATATGAAATAACATAATGAAACCGTGAACATTACATATGATACATAAACATGCTATAAATTAATTGCCTAATCAGTAAACTTGTGGCAGCTCAACATATTTAGATGCTAAAGTAGGAACAAAATGTAATGAGTGAATGTGGTTTGTTTCTAGCACTTGTAGTTATTTTAATTTATTGGAAAATCATGTTGTTGTTTGCTTGTTCCTTCAACTCCAGTTTTATACTTTATTTTCTAGTTACATGGTAAAGATAGCAACCAAACGATCCAAACTCGACTTAAATGTGCAGCTGGCTTGGCAGAATTGGCAACCAAGAAATATAAATCAGCAGCAAAGCATTTTCTGGTAGGAAACTTTGACCACTGTGATTTTCCAGAGCTGTTATCACCTAGCAATGTTGCTATGTATGGTGGCCTCTGTGCCCTAGCAACATTTGACCGCCATGAACTTCAGAAGAATGTAATTTTTAGTAGGTAAGTTTATCTCAAGAAAATGGTTTGTGGGTAACTAAGTTGCAGTTTGCATAGCCATTGACTGCATCTCAAAGTGGTGGTGAGAGGCAGAATGTATGTTAGAATTGTTCTAATGAATGAAAAATATGTGCCATATTGTAAATTAATTGGCATAGAAAGTTAACTGAAGATTCTACAAAGGTTTGTAACATTATACGAGGGCATTTCAAAAAGTAACAGCAAATTAAATATTTTGAGATATATAATTTAATTTGAGATACAAATGATATGTCATTTTTCTACATAATCACCCTTATGCCATTGCACCAACTTCTTTATTCCATCAGAAAAAAATGTTTTTGGTTGTGCCTTCAGCCAGGAATGCACCGCTTCTTTGACCTCGTCGTCATTCCCAAATCTTCGTCCTCTCAAAGCGTCCTTCAGGGGTCCAAACACATGACAATCAGAGGGAGCAAGTTCAGTGCTGTATGGGGGATCTGAAATCTCAATCTCCGAATGGTGTCAAGAGTTGCAGCAGCCGTGTGAGGGCGTGCGTTGTCATGGACGACCAGAGCGTCAGTCATCACGGATTGATGTTCGCCCATTTTTAAATACATCTACCCACTCGCACACTCATCTCTTGCCAATGCAGGCATCTCCATACTGTTGCAGCATTCTTCTATGAATTTCACGAGGTTTCACACCCTCCGACCACAAAAAGCTGATTGCTCGCTGCTCCTCTACAGTGCAAACAGCTAAGGGTGCCGCCAATTTGTATATGCATCCCTTCCAATTAAGCACGCTACGCCATCTATTGGGCGGTGTCAAAACCTTCTCTAAGAATGTATCTTCCCTGCGCGGGAGTTTGAAATGCCTGTATTTGTTTCGTGAAATATTGTCAATTTGCTGTTACTTTTTGAAACGCCTTCGTATAACCATCTACTTAATATTAGATCGGTTGTGTACACTCCTCTTGGATTTGGGACTTCTTGTCCATGCCACTTGCTTCTGACTTACACAGCCATTATTAGCAGTAAACTAGCAGTATTTCATTGTAAAAGAATATTTCTTAGCAAATGATATATGCATGTTTAAGGAATTGCAAATGGTACGTACATGGACCATATAGTGACAGAAGAGGCAATTTCATGCTCAAAGTAGTTTTTGAAAGAGAAATATTTTTATCTTCTCATGTTGTGTTACTGCCTATTTCATGCCTGGCTCCAGTGAGTCAGTTGTCACTGTCATACCTAGAGTTAAATTTACATTTCTTGCAGTTATCATGTTATTTTACATTCTGCAAATAATAACCTTAAAAGATTTGTCATTTTTTAAAAATCATGCCTTTTACCTTATATAGTTTCAGGACCCTGTTTTAGTTGGCACTAGTGTCATTCCCACCACCTCATAAGTTTGTACATCTGCCTACTTTCTATCTTTAAAATAAAGAAGAAAGGAAGCCTTTTAATAACAAAACTCTCACTGAGATTCATAGAAATTTATTTTATTGTATAGAAATTCTCTTTATAAAGGTTGTGTCCTGCATAAATTTATGACCTTACTTCTTTAGTCTGGGGAGTGTTTAGAGATTTACATTTTTGGTGTAATTCATGTATCAAAATCATTATCTTTAGCCAGAACCATTTTGATATTTGGTTTTTCATTCAAAATTTAAAGATATTTAATGTGATTTATGACATTTTATGGGTTGGAAAGTAGTGGTTATTTAAATGTTGTTTTTATTTTTGCAGTTCTTTCAAATTGTTCCTGGAATTAGAACCACAGCTCAGGGATATTATATTTAAATTCTATGAATCCAAATACGCGTCCTGTCTTAAGCTCCTGGATGAAATAAAGGTGAGATTTTATGATATGTCTTTATTTTTACCTCAGTTTCTTAACGTGTTTCCTCCCATAGTGAAATGGGACGGTCTAAGTGTTGCTTTCAAGTTAAATCACATAAACTGTGGCAACTATTTTTGTGTTGGATTATGTTTCACTTGGGGAAAATGGCAATTTATATTGGGTCTGCCTTTGAACAAACTGTAACCATTGTATATAATGTTATCTTAATCCTATATATGTGTGTGTGTATGTACGCTGCTCCAGGATAATCTCTTACTAGACATGTACATTGCACCACACGTGAACGCATTGTACACTCAGATACGGAATCGTGCACTCATCCAGTACTTTAGTCCATACCTGTCGGCAGATATGAGAAAAATGGCAGCTGCATTCAATACTACAGTCCTGGCGCTTGAGGATGAACTTATGCAGTTGATTTTGGATGGACAGATCCAAGCTCGCATTGATTCACACAACAAGGTATCCCTTGTTAAAACTGTTATCCTGTCACATTCTTTGTTATTTTATTAACTTGTGATTTCAGGTTCTTATAATTTAGTTTTGTATAACACTGAAGCATTTGCCAGATGAGCTAATATCTCTTCTAATAATCAGTGTTAAGGCAGTGTGTTATGAAAATATTTATTCAGAGATGGAAAAGATTGAAACAGGCAATAAATTTTTTTTTAAAAAATTGTTAGTATATTGTTCTAGAGGTTTTAAGAGACATGCTCAGACCTCGCTTTGGTCATCTGAGTTTAATCCACTTGGACCACACTTTTCGCTTATTCAACTAAAAGTTGGGACAATACGATTACCTTATGCCAGTTTTCCTGCACCATATTTGTTTTAACTATTGTTTATATAACAATACAGCAGAACCTTGAAGAGTTTATTTGAAAGGCTGGTTTCTAAACAAAAAAACTTTAAAGAGGGATATAATAATGTAATGGACATTTAGTTAGGAACATAATTATAAATATAAAGGGATGTTTTGAGCAGGAATAGTGAGAGGCATGTGGTATGATCAAAAGTGAAAAGGACAGAACACCGTCCATGATGTTTTTACTTACTGTTATTCAACGCCAGATGTTTTGTTGTTTGCTTCACTAACAGAGGAACAGTTGAAATCACTTACACAAATGTTATAATTGGCACTAAATATATACCATATAAGCCTTGTTCATCTGTTCAGGTTTAAAGAAAATGTAATTTTATTTGCAGATACTTTATGCAAAAGAAGTTGACCAGAGGAGCACAACATTTGAAAAGTCATTGGCAGTAGGTAAGGAGTATCAGCGACGGACACGCATGCTCATTCTTAGGGCTGCTATGCTCAAACACCAAATTCATGTCAAGGTGGGTGTATTTTCATGACTGTGTAATAAGGTTTTTAGCAACCATAAAATGACTGGAAAAGTGTGATCTGTAGTGGAATACACTTATAATCTTTGCATTCTGAATGATCCTGACTGACACATAAAATACCATGCAATATATATACTCTGCAAGAATTCCCATAAATATGATCCACATAAGTGTATGAATAAATCACAGATAATTTTAAAAGTATAATTGTTTGGTTTTAATGTAAGATTCTTTTATAATTTCTTGCGTAGGCTTGCTTATCTTCTTATTCTCAGAAGAAACTGGAGTGGTTTACAATCCAGTTGACATATTTACTGTTGTTGTTGTTGGTGGTGGTGGTAAAGTCTTATTTCAAGGAACTGCTGTGTTATTGGTTTGCTCTGTACAGAGAATTACTGTGTACATTTCATTTTTTACTTATTGTTATTATTATTATTAAGATTCATTACCAAACATTATTGTATGACCTTATATTAAGTGACACTAGCATCTCTCCCACCTTACAAGTTTGTGCATGGCATGTTGTTAATACCGAGTGTAGGTGGCCACTATTGGCATAATGCCCTTACCAAATTTAATCAAAATCATTTCAGCTGCGCATCTAAAGCATGAATTTCTCAATACTTTCTGAAACTAATTACAGTCTTATTTTTCTATATTCAAATTTTGACACTACAGGGTTGTTTTTTGATGACTATTTAGGAGATTTTATTCCCCCCAAAAAACTGAATCATTTTGTATTGCAAAATTTAATAGTCTTGTCATGGTCATAAAAGTATCATGATAGTGACCTGGAAGCCTTTTTTCGTGTGAGTATTTGAATGTATCTGTTGCATTTTTGTGTGAAATATTGTTAATTTTTTTCAGCAGAAAAGGAGCAAACACACTCCCATCACCAGGCAACTGAGTGCATTAAATGTTAGCCCCACTTGTGTTTGTAGTCTGGAATCATATGCAGATGAATGTAGCATAGCTTTATGACTACAAATGTAATCAGTTTACCACAAATTTAATTAATTTAATTACTTGCACTGAGATAATACTAAAAGCATTCCTCCTTTCACTTGCGAATGAATCGCTGCTTATGATGAGTTCCTCTTTATAAGACATACGGTCTTCAGTAAGACATCGGAAGCAATGGAAGTGGCTATGAAATGCTTTGTCATTTCTTAATATTGTAAAAGTTAACACTCCTCTGGTGACGCAGCATATTGCAACAAGTGCCATCAATCAGTTTATATTTTCTCCCATTGCCTTGTAGTAACACCAGGGAAGAGTTGCTTGTAGCAGTCCTAAATGGTTGACATGTTGGATATGGGATGAATAGTTTATGCTGATATTTCATGCATTTTTTCTGTTAATTTAATAATCATGGCATTACAAGTTTTAAATTATAATAATTTTGCCTGTATGTTGATGCAGCATTGACAATTTTTTTTGTTTTTTTACAAGAGAAGTGTAGTTAAATTGGTAGAAAACATTATATTCCACACTAATTTTGATTTTGTATATTATGTTGGATGTATTTTGGTGGATCAATTTCCACAGTTATTCTTACAGTGAATTATAGTTTATGGTATGAAAATAATCTGTTGAGGCCCAAAATATCAGGAGCATGAACTTCTTTGGAAACCATGTTACTTTAGTATAAAGCAGCCTTTGTAACTGATCAAGATGTACAGTTGATTTAAAATAGTCGTGTGTAAAGGAAAGTTCCTCGTTTCCTGTCATTAGTATTGTTTTTGGGTGAGAAACATGAAATTTTGCAACTTGTAATGCAGCCATTTTACAGTTGCTCATAAATTCTTGTAAACACATCTGAATCTGTATTTATTTTTCTTTAATTATGTACCATGTGTTGACTAAATAAAGTAACTAAGTAAAGTTCCATGGTGTCTGGAATAAACTTGGTCTTGCAGTTAAAACTCTGTTATGTAGGAAAAATAAAGCCAGACAGTGTAAACTGATCCTCCAGTGAGGATGTCGTGAACCATATTGTTAGTTCGTGTCTTCAATTAAAATGAAGGAAAGTATCTTATGAGACGATTTAAACTGTTTTTCATGCAGTGGTACTGCATACAGATTACATCAAAATTACAAATATGGCTGCAGTTCTGGTTTTAACTGCTACTGACAAGGGATTTGTTAAAATACAGTGAAACCTAATAGAACTCTATACTCTTTATCCACCACCAATATTGATGTTAAAGGAGGGCTGATGGTTTATTGATATTTTTATTTTTGGTGTATTTTTATTTAAGGTATTAAAGTGCCATATAATATGTAAAATATTGCCTGAATTTTATAAATTATTGTTATATTGATGTTGCACTCTGTTTTCATAGCTTGTGTTCTTTAACACTTTAAACCCAAAGTTTGTCTAAATAATGTTTAAGAATTCAGTTCATATCACAAAGAAAATATTTTCCCATTACAAAGACCAGTTTAAGGAAATTGCAACTTTTAACACTGAGATTTATATGAAACCCATAAATACAAAATGAAGTGTTTCAATCTGATCATCACTCCTCAAGAATATGTTAACCATCATGGAATATAATTTTGAAAGCCAGGAAACCCATTGATTACAATATAGAGAATTATTTTACCTTCAAATTGAAGTTTTTATTAACTGGGATATCCATAATCAAGTACATATTCTGTATTTGCTTAGGATTACGTGCTGTTTGCTATCTTAAGCTTTAGAAAATCCCTTGAAAATAGTTGAAAAAGGATACTGGTGGTTGCAGAACATTCTTGATAAAGCAAGGAGGTATTCTGGAAATTTATTACTTGTCACATGGACTTACACTGAATCTGTGTGCTGTTAATGACTAACTGGACCCCACCTTGAGACAAATCTTCTCATCCTCTTTCTTTAAGATCCTAATATCAGGTGAAAAGTACAAATAAAGAAGATTCTCATTATTCAGCTATCTTTATCCCGCCACTTACGTCCAAATATTCTCTTCAGGATCCTCTTCTGAACACTGTTCATGCTGTTAATCACATTTTGAAGTGGTGATTTCACTTTCTGGTATGGACTGAAAAAACTGAAATAATAAATTGTTTTATAGCGAGGTAGTTTTTAAGATATGATTTTTTACCACTGAACAGTGCACTGTTCTCCTTAGATGGATATGTTGGATTTATATATGTATAGTTAAAAGTGTCTATCGTTATTTCAGAGTCCTCAGAGAGACAGTGGGCAGGGCGGAGAGATGTCAGTAGCTCCTGGAAACAGCACCCTTGCTACACCCAGAAATTGAACATAGTGTTAACCCACTTTGAGGTTTAGTGGCCTATAGCTAAGTGATAAATTGAAGGGAATGAGAGGATTTGTTATGCGACAGAATTACAGTCCAATAATAAACAGTGGCCCAAAGTGAAAGAGATTCAGGGTGAAACAGTGAAATATTGCTGTATGTATTTTGGGCCCAAAAAATAATGGCTGGTGATTTTACATTATTATTATTATTATTATTATAGTGAACATGTCCCAACTTGTGAAGTGTAAGTGAACTACTGTGATGACCCTTGACAGCAACTTGGAGACTGCAACATACCTGTGGTGTGCTTGATAGTCATCAAAACCCCCATTATTTTCAAACTGGAAACGTGTGATCGATTGAAGTCAACCGTATGCAGCTCAGACTTTGCAGTCAAGCTGAGATAGGTTTTTGTCTGTTAATTTTACAACAAATTGTTCTGACCTTAAACATTGCAGCCCATTTTATAGCCTTTGAAATGAATCTTATTCAGTCTTTTTTTTATTTTCAAACAATATTGAATGTTGTTTACTCGGTTCATTACCAAAGAGAGGTCTGTTTTAGTAGTTTTATTATTCAGTAAAATGCTGTAGTGTGAAGTAATGTTTAAATTCTGGACAGAATATTTTAACATGTTGGTTGAAGTTTTTTATAAGTTTCATTTCCCAAGGTAAACCTCACACGCTTACCAACATAGCGTGCTTCTGTTAACTTTGTCCAACAAGTGAGTGTTGACTCTTATTTTATGAGTTTTAGAAATTGCTGGAAAAGTATTCTGTACATTATAATAATTACACCTTTGTGACATTTCATTTAAGGTAAGTTAATGATACGTTATTCCATTAATTTGGTACAAGTGTTAAAACCTGAATGTGCTGGAAATAGTCTTGTTAACAGGCTCTGTATGTACAGGTTATAACAGTAACACTAGTGTGTTCCAGCTGCTACATTGAGCTTGTAAGTACGTACATTTTGTGATGTTGCAAGTCCTGCAAATTCAGGTAAGTATCGTCTTAGTTACGTGTGTAATAACACTGTTCAGTCTGAATAATCAAACCTGAGATCAGCCTTTGCACATGACTGGCAAGAGTGTGCCCATTACAACACGAACTGGGTCAGATTGCACAGTAACCGAACCTATGTCACTAAGTGCTTCACGTAATTCTTTTCAATAAAGTTGGTCACACAAGTCCCCCCACCATTACCAGCTTATTTGCTTCACTTACCTTTAATTCTACATGTTAAAGACACATTTTTTGTGATATGACTAGATGTACCAATTGTGAAGTTGGTATTCTGTCTGCTTACAAAAGAGGCTCTAAAGGCTCTGATCAGCATTAGCCAACAGTTAATTACTTTGCAATGTAATATTACATTTCTCTTTCATTGGGTCAGTTACCCAATATAATGGTAGGTATTTTATTTTAATATTTGTATAAATTTGGAAAAGTCTTTTGTGGGAAAACTGACAAATGTTAGTGACCATGTTATTTGTTTGTACTTCTGCATTTGATTTTCTTCCCCTATCATAGTACACTTTTTTCTGATTATGTTTTGTCATCTGAATAACAGTAATTACAGGTAAGCTACCTTTTCTGTGAAAAAAAGAGTGATGAGTTAACCAAACTTAAGGGAATTGAACCGAATAATAACAAAGCAAGTACTGATCTCTTACTACTGGTTCTACTAAAAATACTAACATGTCTCTTAAGCAGTCACACCTAACCATCGTCCTAGCCATGGCTGAGGTTTCCTCCTTCCATGTCAGAAATACTAGTTCAATTTTATTTTTGGTCCAGGAGGTTTTCAGCTTTACTTAGAGCTTCATTATCAAGACTTAAGCAAGTATCTGGTAGCTAAGAGACAAAGCACATTGAGCCCATGTGTAAGTAGCTTCACATTTTTGTCTGCATAACTGCTTATGAGGTGGAAATACAAATAGACAAATTTTAAGTGTTGATTTGCCTTTCAGACATTCAGTTAGAGCCATGATCCTTCCACTTTACACTATATGACAGCGTAAGAAAATCATTAAAAATTATATGAATACGGGCATTAAGTGATGTGGTGTCCGTAAAAACCCTGCGTTTCGTTCAGGAGGTACTTTTTTTTGTCCCAGCTGAGATAATCTGTTCTGGTCAGTTGTGATCTGAGTTGTAACACCATGTGATTTTGTAGGTGGTTACCAGCGTTTCAAGGGACCAAATCACCTCCATCTTCGTATGGTCCTCTTAAAGAATAATTACCTACAAATCCACATGGTGTCACAATCGTCAACATGTTTCCCGCTGAGACTCCATCTTTCCTCCTGTCTTCAATTCCTCCATCAGTGACTTGAAGTGAATGTCAGGATAGTAATCAAGCAGACTATAATGATGCCCCCCATTTTTTTAAAAAAAAAAAACTCACTTTCAAAGAATACATGGCATGTGCATTTTATTCATCATTAGTAAATGACATAAGAAGCAAATTGAAATGCTAGTCAGGACAGACAACGTAAGTGCATTAGCGTTCATAGAACCGAGACCCTTATCATATGCAGATTATGAGCACTTTATGATGTTGACAGTTCATGTTATGTTGGTAATTTGATCAGCTGCATGGCGATATTTCTCATTATCTCCAGCGATACAAAATTGGGTTATAGTTCACCTTGTCCCCTCTTAATTTTGTATTAGGATTTCGGTATAAAGAATAAATGCAGACGAGTTGGTTTCTAAAAAGATAATGGAACCTCTTAGTGTTGCTTGAATCTGTAACAGAATAATGAAATATGATCAAAATTCTGATTACAACACTTCAGAACTGTTCTGTTCATGATTTGACCATAGTTTGAAATTAGTCTGTAAAAGTTTTATTTCACATTTTTTTTAATTTTACAGTTCCACTTATTTTAGTGTCATGTATGTTCTGAAGAATATAATGGCATTCTTGATGTTTTAAAACAGTTTGATATGGAATAGGTAGGGGACTGTTTCTTTGTTAAAGCAACATGGATGGAAGAAGATAAGATACTGGAGTTTATTTTAGGCTG